>NC_092152.1:2528376-2743376 GCF_045791955.1 Oncorhynchus clarkii lewisi | reverse complement strand
ACAGTTTTTTGTTTGTTGTCTTTTTGGTTTTAAACCCCTATCCCAAACCTTAACCATTCTGAAATGAAAGCCAATTTTATGGTCAATCTGACATCTGCAGTGGCCGTACAGCATTTACAGAGACGGGGGCCTCAAGCGAACAGAGTCAGAACATTCATACTTCAAGGAGCCGTCATACACAACCATTAAATGGGTCTGCTCCGCACCACTCGTAGTGATTCGGGGCTCTGTAGCCATCCAGCTAAAGGAAAAGACCTTCCCTCTTCTGAGATGTTGGAGTCCGTTTCCCTGCGCTTGACATAGGAGCTCAGCCAATATATTACTGCACTGTTGGAGCGCGAAACACAAGCATTTCTCTACATCCGCAATAACATCTGCTAAACACGTGTATGTGACCAAAACAATTTGATTTCATTTAGGCTATTGTTTATATGTGTATTTCCCACGATGTCGAGGTTCAAATCTGAGTATAATGGTATTGATGTCAACAACAACACAGGTTCATGTCAAATCAAATCAAATGTATTTATATAGCCCTTCTTACATCAGCTGATATCTCAAAGTGCAGTACAGAAACCCAGCCTAAAACCCCAAACAGCAAGCAAAGCAGGTGTAGAAGCACGGTGGCTAGGAAAAACTCCCTAGAAAGGCCAGAACCTAGGAAGAAACCTAGAGAGGAACCAGGCTATGAGGGGTGGCCAGTCTTCTTCTGGCTGTGCCGGGTGGAGATTATAACAGAACATGGCCAAGATGTTCAAATGTTCATAGATGACCAGCTGGGTCAAATAATAATAATCACAGTAGTTGTCGAGGGTGCAGCAAGTCAGCACCTCAGGAGTAAATGTCAGTTGGCTTTTCATAGCCGATCATTGAGAGTATCTCTACCGCCCCTGCTGTCTCTAGAGAGTTGAAAACAGCAGGTGTGGGACAGGTCATCATCACCAATCAACTGCATTATAGTTAAAATAACTGGTGTCAGTTGGATTTTCATAGCCGATCATTCAGAGTATCTCTACCGCCCCTGCTGTCTCTTGAGAGTTGAAAACAGCAGGTCTGGGACAGGTCATTATCACCAATCAACTGCATTACAGTTAAAATAACTGGTGTCAGTTGTGAACACAGTCAATAGTTGAAAGAGTTGCAGAGTTAAGTGAAAATAATGCCAGTTTTGATGATTTCATGAATTAGGCTATTTTCTCTTGAACCGTATGGTCTATCTATTAGAAACAAATGGGCAACATGTGCACACACACAGTACCAGTCACAAGTTTGGACACACCGACTCATTCAAGGTTTTTATTTATTTTATTTTTACTATTTTCTACATTGTAGAATAATAATGAAGACATCAAAACTATGAAATAACACACATGGAATCATGTAGTAACCAAAAAAAGTGTTAAACAAATCCAAATATATTTTATATTTGAGATTCTTCCAAGTTGCCACCCTTCGACTTGATGACAGCTTTGCACAGTCTTGGCATAGCTAGTTAGCACTTTGTTATTATCCCTCAGATACCGTATCCCTAAAGTAGCGAGTGACAACAAGCACAAAAGGGTGTGTTTGTTAGACACATGAACAGGTGTTTGTGTTATTGTCCGTGTTCTGATCTAAAAGCAGTCAATCTTCTACCAACCTTGTGATTTTTACTGAACTTTTTCTTGAAAGGATCCAAACTGAACTGAAAATATCTGCCATCTTGATTATGTTTTTTCTAAAAGGGTTGGTCCATATTTGATGACAATCTAGCGAGGCCTTGTTCAAACCATTATACCAACCGCAGGACAAGGAATAGGGCTGTCCTGATGTTAGATAGCGACTGTTTAGGACAGTCCCAAATGGTCCCCTGTCCCTTTATAATGCACTACTGTTGACTGTTGTCCATAGAGTTCTGGACAAAAGTAGTGCACTATGTAGGGAATAGGGTGCCATAGGGCTCTGGTCTAAAGTAGTGCACTATGTAGGGAATAGGGTGCCATAGGGGAGTCCGCCTGGTACTGTTACATAAAGACTTATCTCTAGGAGGAATGTTCACTCCAACCCCATATCATGTAATCTGCTGTTGAAGGTGGTTATTTCCCCCTCACAGGAAGATTAGGCAGGAATTCTCTCAAACTAAACGTATGGTTGATACATTCATACACACACACAACACACACACACACACACACACACACACACACACACACACACACACACACACACACACACACACACACACACACACACACACAATGCAGGCACACCCACACACACACACAACATGCAGTCACACCCACACACACACACAACATGCAGGCACGTCCATACACACACACACACAAACAACATGCAGGCACGCCCATACACACACACACACACACAACATGCAGGCACGCCCATACACACACACACACACACACACACAACATGCAGGCACGCCCATACACACACACACACACACAACATGCAGGCACGCCCATACACACACACACACACACAACATGCAGGCACGCCCATACACACACACACACACACACACACAACATGCAGGCACGCCCATACACACACACACACACACAACATGCAGGCACGCCCATACACACACACACACAAACAACATGCAGGCACGCCCATACACACACACAAACAAGAAGAAAAACAAGCACCATGATCTCAGCGCAGGCAAGGAATTCAGCAGCTGTAAAATCTAACGAGCTAAACAACAACAACTCAGACCGCATCCCAAATGTGACCGACCGGCTCCATTCGGTCTAATGTAGCAAAATTGGTAATGGTGTTTTTTACATTTGGAAAAAAGTAGATACTCAGAGCTAGAAAATGGTATTACATACACTACAGTTGAGAAACAATGGGAAAGTAATTCTGATTTGAAAGTTGATATATTTGTAAACTCTTTTGAGAAAATGTTCCTTGAATGTTTTGGTACCTACTGGAGAGATCTTCTTTGTCTACACCCATTCAGCATCGTTCACACCCTCTTAAGCCTTTAGCCACACCCATCTCTTTAAGGATTCACATATGAGGCCATGTGCTAAACAGAGTGAGTACTGTAGTATAGTAAACAGAGTGAGTACAGTAGTGTAGTAAACAGAGTGAGTACAGTAGTGTAGTAAACAGAGTGAGTACGGTAGTGTAGTAAACAGAGTGAGTATGGTAGTGTATTAAACAGAGTGAGTATGGTAGTGTAGTAAACGGAGTGAGTATGGTAGTGTAGTAAACAGAGTGAGTACGGTAGTGTACTAAACAGAGTGAGTACGGTAGTGTAGTAAACAGAGTGAGTACGGTAGTGTGAGTACGGTAGTGTAGTAAACAGAGTGAGTACAGTAGTGTATTAAACAGAGTGAGTACGGTAGTGTAGTAAACAGAGTGAGTACGGTAGTGTGAGTACGGTAGTGTAGTAAACAGAGTGAGTACGGTAGTGTGAGTACGGTAGTGTAGTAAACAGAGTGAGTACAGTAGTGTATTAAACAGAGTGAGTACGGTAGTGTAGTAAACAGAGTGAGTACGGTAGTGTGAGTACGGTAGTGTAGTAAACAGAGTGAGTACAGTAGTGTACTAAACAGAGTGAGTACGGTAGTGTAGTAAACAGAGTGAGTACGGTAGTGTAGTAAACAGAGTGAGTATGGTAGTGTAGTAAACAGAGTGAGTACTGTAGTGTAGTAAACAGAGTGAGTACTGTACTGTAGTAAACAGAGTGAGTACGGTAGAGTAGTAAACAGAGTGAGTACGGTAGTGTACTAAACAGAGTGAGTACGGTAGTGTAGTAAACAGAGTGAGTACTGTAGTGTATTATTAAACAGAGTGAGTACAGTAGTGTATTATTAAACAGAGTGAGTACAGTAGTGTATTATTAAACAGAGTGAGTACGGTACTGTATTAAACAGAGTGAGTACGGTAGTGTATCAAACAGAGTGAGTACGGTAGTGTATCAAACAGAGTGAGTACTGTAGTGTAGTAAACAACCAAAGACATCAAGACTAAAGGTTTATACTACGTCTGGACATGTCTGTAGACAGTTGTCGCAGTGACATCATGAACATTCTGTTGTCGTCCGACATCAAAACTTGTCGTTGTCGTTATGAAAAAGTATAAACACAAAAACGACAGGCTGGTGGTCCAAAATAGTGTATTTTAACACCAATAAACCCATCAGGTTTAAAAGTGAATTTAGTATACAGTTGAAGTCGGAAGTTTACATACACTTAGGTTGGAGTAATTAAAACTCTTTTTTAAACCACTCCACAAATTTATTGTTAACAAATGATAGTTTTGGCAATTCGGTTAGGACACTACTTTGTACTTTCTACTTTGTGCATGACACAAGTCATTTTTCCAGACAGATTATTTCACTTATAATTCACTATAATTCACAATTCCAGTGGGTCAGAAGTTTACATACACTAAGTTGACTGTGCCTTTAAACAACATGGAAAATTCCAGAAAATGGCATGGATTTAGAAGCTTCTGATAGGTTAATTGACATAATTTGAGTCAATTGGATGTGTACCTGTGGATGCATTTCAAGGTCTACCTTCAAACTCTGTGCCTCTTTCCTTGTCATGGGAAAATCAAAAGAAATCAGCCAAGACCTCAGAAAAAAAAATTGTAGACCTCCCCAAGTCTGGTTCATTCTTAGCAATTTCCAAACGCCTGAAGGTACCACGTTCATCTGTACAAACAATAGTACGCAAGTATAAACAGCATGGGACCATGCAGCCGTCATACCACTCAGGAAGGAGACACATTCTGTCTCCTAGAGATGAATGTACTTTGGTGCTAAAATTTCAAATCAATCCCAGAACAGCAGCAAAGGACCTTGTGAAGATGCTGGAGGAAACAGGTACAAAAGTATCTATATCCACAGTAAAATGAGTCCTGTATCGACATAACCTGAAAGACTGCTCAGCAAGGAAGAAGCCACTGCTCATAAAAAAGCCAGACTACGGTTTGCAACTGCACATGGGGACAAAGCTCGTACTTTTTGGAGAAATGTCCTCTGGTCTGATGAAATAAAAATACAACTGTTTGGCTATAATGACCATCGCTATGTTTGGAGGAAAAAGGGGGAGGCTTGCAAGCCAAAGAACACCATCCCAACCTTGAAGCACGGAGGTGGCAGCATCATGTTGTGGCGATGCTTTGCTGCAGGAGGAACTGGTGCACTTCACAAAATAGATGGCATCATGAGGATGGAAAATTATGTGGATATATTGAAGCAACATCTCAAGACATCAGTCAGGAAGTTAAAGCTTGGTCGCAAATGGGTCTTCCAAATGGACAATGACCCCAAGCAGACTTTCAAAGTTGTGGCAAAATGGCTTAAGGACAACAAAGTCAAGGTATTGGAGTGGCCATCACAAAGCCCTGACCTCAATCCTTTGGACAATTTGTGGGCAGAACTGAAAAAGTGTGTGCGAGCAAGGAGGCCTACAAACCTGACTCAGTTACACCAGCTCTGTCAGGAGGAAGGGGCCAAAATTCACCCAACTTATTCTGGGAAACTTGTGAAAGTCTACCTGAAACGTTTGACCCAAGTTAAACTATTTAAAGGCAACCAAATACTAATTGAGTGTATGTAAACTTCTGACCTACTGGGAATGTGATGAAAGAAATAAAAGCTGAAATAATTCATTCTCTCTACTATTATTCTGACATTTCACATTCTTAAAATAAAGTGGTTATCCTAACTGACATAAGACAGGGAATTTTTACTAGGATTAAATGTCAGGAATTGTGAAAAACTGGGTTTAAATGTATTTGGCTAAGGTGTATGTAAACCGACGACTTCAACTGTATGTCAATCTAGGTAACCAAACAACTAAAAGCCACTTTCTAAACAATGTTTTGGTTCGTTTGTAGCTTGTTAGCTAGCTAGCTAACGTGTAGTTAGCTGACTAGCCAGTTCAAGCAATGACCATATCATATAGCTGACAACATCTCAGCTTTAGCTAATTTGTATTCATTATTACAGGAAAATAAACTCACAACAAGATCATTATTTACAAGTTAATGGCGAGCCAATTACAGCAAGTAGTGTGACAAAATAAAAGCAGGGCATTCTACCAGAGAATTTTACTAACTTGGACACTGTCTCATTGGCCTAACTTTATATCCCAATTTGACTTCGGTGCAGGTCATGTTGTTCTTCACATGACCATCTCTAGTAAACACACACTATATCAAATAAAAATAAACGTTTATTTTTCACGTGCACATTAGGTGTAAACGGTACAGTGAAATGGTTACTTGCATACAAGCTTTTTTTGTATAGACATATAGCTAGCTAGGTGAACCATGAACAATGAACCATCATCCCAACTCATAACATTACAACCCTGAATGAATCTAAAAGGTAGCTAAAGCTAACCAACTAGGTTCAATGTTAGCTATTAGGCTATAGCAATGCTAACATTAGGCTATAGCTAGCAATGCTAACATTAGGTTATAGCTAGCGATGCTAACATTAGGTTATAGCTAGCAATGCTAACATTAGGCTATAGCTAGCAATGCTAACATTAGTCTATAGCTAGCAATGCTAACATTAGGCTATAGCTAGTAATGCAAATGGCTTTCTGACAAAATTAGAAACGTATAATATTTGAAAATGTAGCTAGCTTGACTGATACCCGTATACATGGATGAAAACCTTCTCCCTCTCTCCCTCTCTGTCATGGATGCCATAGTTGCCCTAACTTTGAAGATGTCTTTGAAGAGTGTTTTATACAGCCTTCTGTGATCTCTTTACGACTCCATTCACATTTGCAATAAAAACGCCTTTGCTTCCACCGAGCATTCCACTGATTTCAAAACTCAGTGATCCAGAAAGTGGACAGCCTTAGCAACACTTTCTCAGTTCTTCGTTATATATATTTTTTTTAAATACGCATTAGAAAGGTTTACCTACATATACATGTTCTAGACAGAAGCGAGCTACATGGCAGAACAATCCAAACTCATCTCTCGGCATGTTCAGCTCAGCCAATCAGGGCTAGCAGGAAGGTTGCTGACATGTTCAGCTCAGCCAATCAGGGCTAGCAGGAAGGTTGCTGACATGTCCAGCTCATCCAATCATGGCTAGCAGGAAGGTTGCTGACATGTCCAGCTCATC
This sequence comes from Oncorhynchus clarkii lewisi, assembly GCF_045791955.1. NCBI lineage: Eukaryota > Metazoa > Chordata > Actinopteri > Salmoniformes > Salmonidae > Oncorhynchus > Oncorhynchus clarkii. Next base: position 2,736,262 of record NC_092152.1, on the reverse strand, counting down.
CAATAATGGCTAGCAGGAAGGTTGCTGACATGTCCAGCTCATCCAATCGGGCTAGCAGGAAGGTTGCTGACATGTCCAGCTCATCCAATCAAGGCTAGCGGGAAGGTTGCTGACTTTTTCTGTGGCTAAACCAACTAGACTTGTAATTTCAAGATTTTATTCGTATTTACAGATGGCGTACAAGATTGTTATTTAAGGCACATGAAAGTTCACAAGTTCCAGAAGGCACATTTTGATCAAATAAAATGTACGTTCAAAATGTCTCTCCTGTGAAGTAGTGACGCACAACATACGCCTTAGTTTCCTGAAACAAGTCACAAATGGCACCATATTCCTACATAGGGGATAGGGTACCATTTGACCAGGGCCCATAGTAGGGGACAGGGTGCCATTTGACCAGGGCCCATAGTAGGGGATAGGGTGCCATTTGGGATGTAAACTCAGAGGCCTGGAGGAGGAGGGAATCCAAATAATTACATTTAGTTTCCATCTATTACATATTCATATTCAGTGAGCCAATGTACGCATCAGCTCTCCCAGCCTAGCTAGTTACACAGACCACGGCTAGGAACGCAGACCACGGCTAGGAACGCAGACCACGGCTAGTTACGCAGACCACGGCTAGGAACGCAGACCACGGCTAGTTACGCAGACCACGGCTAGGAACGCAGACCACGGCTAGTTACGCAGACCCCGGCTAGGAACGCAGACCCCGGCTGGGTAAGCAGACCACGGCTGGGTAAGCAGACCACGGCTAGGTACGCAGACCACGGCTAGTTACGCAGACCACGGCTAGGAACGCAGACCACGGCTAGTTACGCAGACCAAGGCTAGGTACGCAAACCACGGATAGTTACGCAGACCACGGCTAGTTACGCAGACCACGGCTAGTTACGCAGACCACGGCTAGGAACGCAGACCACGGCTAGGTAAACAGACCACGGCTAGGAAATAAGACCACGGCTAGGAACGCAGACCACGGATAGGTAAACAGACCACGGCTAGTTACACAGACCACTGCTAGTAACACAGACCACAGCTAGCTACACAGACCACAGCTAGTTACACAGACCGCGGCTAGGTACACAGACCACTAGGTAAACAGACCACGGCTAGGTACGCAGACCACGGCTAGTTACGCAGACCACGGCTAGGAACGCAGACCACGGCTAGTTACGCAGACCACGGCTAGGTACGCAAACCACAGATAGTTACGCAGACCACGGCTAGTTAAGCAGACCACGGCTAGTTACGCAGACCACGGCTAGGAACGCAGACCACGGCTAGGTAAACAGACCACGGCTAGTTACACAGACCACTGCTAGTAACAAAGACCACAGCTAGCTACACAAACCACAGCTAGTTACACAGACCGCGGCTAGGTACACAGACCACTAGGTAAACAGACCATGGTTAGGTAAACAGACCACGGTTAGGTAAACAGACCACGGCTAGGTACACAGACCACGGCTAGGTACACAGACCACGGCTAGGTAAACAGACCACGGCTAGGTAAACAGGCCACGGCTAGGTAAACAGACCACGGCTAGGTAAACAGACCACGGCTAGGTAAACAGACCACGGCTAGGTAAACAGACCACGGCTAGGTACACAGACCACGGCTAGGTAAACAGACCACGGCTAGGTAAACAGACCACGGCTAGGTAAACAGACCACGGCTAGGTGAACAGACCACGGCTAGGTACAAAGAGAACATGTTTCCAGGCCATGAGGTTTACAGCTCTCAGACTCAGATATGATATTGATTCCCTCCTTCCAAGCCGTGAGGTTTACAGCTCTGAGACACAGATATGATATTGATTCCCTCCTTCCAAGCCGTGAGGTTAACAGCTCTGAGACACAGATATGATATTGATTCCCTCCTTCCAGGCCGTGAGGTTACAGCTCTCAGACACAGATATGATATTGATTCCCTCCTTCCAAGCCGTGAGGTTTACAGCTCTGAGACACAGATATGATATTGAATCCCTCCTTCTAAGCCGTGAGGTTTACAGCTCTGAGACACAGATATGATATTGAATCCCTCCTTCTAAGCCGTGAGGTTTACAGCTCTGAGACACATATATGATATTGATTCCCTCCTTCCAAGCCGTGAGGTTTACAGCTCTGAGACTCAGATATGATATTGATTCCCTCCTTCCAAGCCGTGAGGTTTACAGCTCTGAGACACAGATATGATATTGATTCCCTCCTTCCAAGCCGTGAGGTTTACAGCTCTGAGACACAGATATGATATTGATTCCCTCCTTCCAGGCCGTGAGGTTTACAGCTCTGAGACACAGATATGATATTGATTCCCTCCTTCCAGGCCGTGAGGTTACAGCTCTCTGACACAGATATGATATTGATTCCCTCCTTCCAAGCCGTGAGGTTTACAGCTCTGAGACACAGATATGATATTGATTCCCTCCTTCCAAGCCGTGAGGTTTACAGCTCTGAGACACAGATATGATATTGATTCCCTCCTTCCAAGCCGTGAGGTTTACAGCTCTGAGACACAGATATGATGTTGATTCCCTCCTTCCAAGCCGTGAGGTTTACAGCTCTGAGACACAGATATGATATTGATTCCATCCTTCCAAGCCGTGAGGTTTACAGCTCTGAGACACAGATATGATATTGATTCCCTCCTTCCAAGCCGTGAGGTTTACAGCTCTCAGACACAGATATGATATTGATTCCCTCCTTCCATTTCATCATGACGTAATAGGAAACCAGGACCAGAAAACAGGCTACTCTGTCCTGCCACTCTTTCGGTGTTCCTCAACATGATTTGTCCCAGGGAGTGGCAAATTATGATCCCTCTTGTGTCGGTAAGGTGTGGTCACTCCTCCTTGTGTTAGGGGCCGGTAAGGTGTGGTCTCTCCTCCTTATCTTAGGGACCGGTAAGGTGTGGTCTCTCCTCCTTGTCTTAGGGACCGGTAAGGTGTGGTCTCTCCTCGTGTTAGGGACCGGTAAGGTGTGGTCTCTCCTCCTTGTCTTAGGGACCGGTAAGGTGTGGTCTCTCCTCCTTATCTTAGAGACGGGTAAGGTGTGGTCTCTCCTCCTTATCTTAGGGAACGGTAAGCTGTGGTCTCTCCTCCTTATCTTAGGGACCGGTAAGGTGTGGTCTCTCCTCCTTGTCTTATGGACCGGTAAGGTGTGGTCTCTCCTTGTGTTAGGGACCGGTAAGGTGTGGTCTCTCCTCCTTGTCTTATGGACCGGTAAGGTGTGGTCTCTCCTCCTTGTCTTAGGGGCCGGTAAGCTGTGGTCTCTCCTCCTTGTGTTAGGGACCGGTAAGGTGTGGTCTCTCTTCCTTATCTTATGGACCGATAAGGTGTGGTCTCTCCTCGTGTTAGGGACCGGTAAGGTGTGGTCTCTCCTCCTTGTGTTAGGGACCGGTAAGGTGTGGTCTCTCCTCCTTATCTTAGGGACCGGTAAGCTGTGGTCTCTCCTCCTTATCTTAGGGACCGGTAAGGTGTGGTCTCTCCTCCTTATCTTAGGGACCGGTAAGGTGTGGTCTCTCCTCCTTGTTTTAGGGACCGGTAAGGTGTGGTCTCTCCTCCTTGTTTTAGGGACCGGTAAACTGTGGTCTCTCCTCCTTGTCTTAGGGGCCGGTAAGCTGTGGTCTCTCCTTATCTTAGGGATCGGTAAGGTGTGGTCTCTCCTCCTTATTTTAGGGATCGGTAAGGTGTGGTCTCTCCTCCTTGTTTTAGGGACCGGTAAGGTGTGGTCTCTCCTCCTTATCTTAGGGACCGGTAAGGTGTGGTCTCTCCTCCTTATCTTAGGGACCGGTAAGGTGTGGTCTCTTCTCCTTGTGTTAGGGACCAGTAAGCTGTGGTCTCTCCTCATCTTAGGGACCGGTAAGCTGTGGTCTCTCCTCATCTTAGGGACCGGTAAGGTGTGGTCTCTCCTCCATGGAGAACAACGTACATTAAAATGAACATGTGGTAGTTGTTTGTGTCTCAGGCAGGGAGAGAAGATAGCAGCTCTGTTCCATAGGCCTTGAGTGAAGTATCAGTTAGCTACGGTGTTCACTATTAGCACCATCTCCATTTAGACTTCTTCTGACACAAAATGTATACACAGCAACCCTACTGCCCTACTCCAAGCACCACGTCAAATTCAAACATTAACAAAATGTATACACAGCAACCCTACTGCCCTACTACAAGCACCACGTCAAACATTAACAAAATGTATACACAGCAATCCTACTGCCCTGCTCCAAGCACCACGTCAAATTCAAACATTAACATTTCATGAGAAGCCCTAGAAAACAGAGGATTTGGATTGGGCTCTAAGTACCTTAGAAGAGTGTACAGTACGGAATACACATGAGCGGGAAAACACGATAGTCTCCTGAGTTTAAACAAAACAAACACTTCCTTCTGTTCGTTCCCACGCCGGGGTACTAAATGTCCAAGCTGTACCGTGTCACGTAAGGGTCTCTGTTCGTTCCCACGCCGGGGTACTAAATGTCCAAGCTGTACCGTGTCACGTAAGGGTCCCTGTTCGTTCCCACGCCGGGGTACTAAATGTCCAAGCTGTACCGTGTCACGTAAGGGTCTCTGTTCGTTCCCACGCCGGGGTACTAAATGTCCAAGCTGTACCGTGTCACGTAAGGGTCTCTGTTCGTTCCCACACCGGGGTACTAAATGTCCAAGCTGTACCGTGTCACGTAAGGGTCTCTGTTCGTTCCCACGCCGGGGTACTAAATGTCCAAGCTGTACCGTGTCAAGTAAGGGTCTCTATTCGTTCCCACGCCGGAGTACTAAATGTCCAAGCTGTACCGTGTCACGTAAGGGTCTCTGTTCGTTCCCACGCCGGGGTACTAAATGTCCAAGCTGTACCGTGTCAAGTAAGGGTCTCTGTTCGTTCCCACGCCGGGGTACTAAATGTCCAAGCTGTACCGTGTCAAGTAAGGGTCTCTGTTCGTTCCCACGCCGGGGTACTAAATGTCCAAGCTGTACCGTGTCAAGTAAGGGTCTCTGTTCGTTCCCACGACGGGGTACTAAATGTCCAAGCTGTACCGTGTCACGTAAGGGTCTCTGTTCGTTCCCACGCCGGGGTACTAAATGTCCAAACTGTACCGTGTCAAGTAAGGGCCTCTGTTCGTTCCCACGCCGGGGTACTAAATGTCCAAGCTGTACCGTGTCAAGTAAGGGTCTCTATTCGTTCCCACGCCGGAGTACTAAATGTCCAAGCTGTACCGTGTCACGTAAGGGTCTCTGTTCGTTCCCACGCCGGGGTACTAAATGTCCAAGCTGTACCGTGTCAAGTAAGGGTCTCTGTTCGTTCCCACGCCGGGGTACTAAATGTCCAAGCTGTACCGTGTCAAGTAAGGGTCTCTGTTCGTTCCCACGCCGGGGTACTAAATGTCCAAGCTGTACCGTGTCAAGTAAGGGTCTCTGTTCGTTCCCACGACGGGGTACTAAATGTCCAAGCTGTACCGTGTCACGTAAGGGTCTCTGTTCGTTCCCACGCCGGGGTACTCAGCTATAACCCTCACCACATCCTGTCAACCACTCAGCTATAACCCTCTCCTTACTCGCAGGGGGAAAAATGCTCCAAAATCACCATTTAACCAACACCATCTATTATTGTGACTACCTAGACCTACCATTTAACCAACACCATCTATTATTGTGACTACCCAGACCTACCATTTAACCAACACCATCTATTGTTGTGACTACCCAGACCTACCATTTAACCAACACCATCTATTGTTGTGACTACCCAGACCTACCATTTAACCAACACCATCTATTGTTGTGACTACCCAGACCTACCATTTAACCAACACCATCTATTGTTGTGACTACCCAGACCTACCATTTAACCAACACCATCTATTGTTGTGACTACCTAGACCTACCATTTAACCAACACCATCTATTGTTGTGACTACCCAGACCTACCATTTAACCAACACCATCTATTGTTGTGACTACCCAGACCTACCATTTAACCAACACCATCTATTGTTGTGACTACCCAGACCTACCATTTAACCAACACCATCTATTGTTGTGACTACCCAGACCTACCATTTAACCAACACCATCTATTGTTGTGACTACCTAGACCTACCATTTAACCAACACCATCTATTGCTGTGACTACCCAGACCTACCACTTGGATTTGAGGTTATTGAAACCAAACCATATGATTTGAGTGAAAAGTACATTAATAAACAACATGAAAGGGTGAGTGTAAGAAGCGCTCATCATTTCAAATAGGCTACATGTCATATTAAACAGCATCTAAACACTCTGAATAGGTGAGGGGCCATGTTCCCTCTACGCTGCGTTCACTAGCCCAGAGTCTGCTGCCACACAGAAATATCAGCCCACAGAGAGAAGCACGGAATTGAACTTCACTCAACGTTCAACAGCAGTGGACGATTGCCCGATCTGCATTTCTAGTTGATCGCCAAACATTTCTGTAAAAAAAACTTGTGTTCCTATTTTGTACAATTCGTCTCGGGATATTACCGGTAGGTGCACCCGATTCAGCTGCCCTGTGCGCCGGGTAGGCTAAATGTTGCCATGTTGAGCCATTTCATGTGTCTGATTGACACACTCTGCCTTCTCGGCGGGCCCAGAGAGCAAATCAAGTGCACTATACATTTACCGCTGGCCAATCGGATGGCTCAGATTACCGTGCCTGCAGTCACGTAGCAGCCATAAAAAAAAAAGTTACAGCCAAAATGATACCGTGAGATTTCACAACGTTTAAATCCATGACTAGAGAAAGACTGTCAATGAATACAGCAACAAACTGCTGTTTTTATGAGTGAGTTCACGTTTAAGTTCTTACTCAGCACTGTCAACAACTTTGTATTCAACACTTTTATAACCCATAAAATGAGCGCTGTTCCTATTTCCACTCAGCGCTACAACAAGCAGTGCAGCAGTAATGAATGAGGAGGAACATGTATCCGTAGACGTTGTTGCTGTTATCAGCTTTGGGGTTTTATATCCAGGAATATTTCACTGGTTCTGTTCAGCAACAATATTTCTGCATGAGGCAGAAATACTGCGGTGCGACTCGAGTTTCGCCATCATCTGGAATACGGTGTCCCTATTTTGGTCAGAGTCAGCGGAGGAAAGGGAGAGCGGAGGGATGTTGAGAGACCGACCCTCGGTCTGCTGCTCCACCCTCGGCTGAGACTGACCATCAGATGCAGGCACCATCAGCCCAGTAAAATAAAAAATAAAAAGCTAATTATGTAAATGGTATGCTCACTCAGCTGTGCCTCACAAGTAATAAAATAACAGATCTATTAACGGTGTGATCATATAGTCTACCTCAAATTCTGACCCGAAGTCCAACCCTGAAGACCAGAGTCCAACCCTGAAGACCAGAGTCCAACCCTGAAGACCAGAGTCCAACCCTAAACACCAGAGTCCAACCCTGAAGACCAGAGTCCAACCCTGAAGACCAGAGTCCAACCCTAAAGACCAGAGTCCAACCCTAAAGACCAGAGTCCAACCCTAAAGACCAGAGTCCAACCCTGAAGACCAGAGTCCAACCCTAAAGACCAGAGTCCAACCCTAAAGACCAGAGTCCAACCCTGAAGACCAGAGTCCAACCCTAAATACCAGAGTCCAACCCTGAAGACCTGAGTCCAACCCTAAAGACCTGAGTCCAACCCTAAAGACCTGAGTCCAACCCTAAACACCAGAGTCCAACCCTAAAGACCTGACTCACCTCTGGTCCAGTCAGGGTCAAGTCCCAGTTCTAGTACTACGACACTGCTGGGCAGGGCCTAGGGAAGCAACGTACAAAGTTGAACCAACATTTTTCTATAAACAGAGACTATAACTGTGTTCCACACCTCCTTCCTCATACCAGGGGCCACCTCAGAAAGTAAGTTGACAGGTGACATAAATGGACAACACTTATGGTGGTAAAAACACCCATAACCTTTTCACTTCATATCTTCATACCTGCAAACAGCTGTTCTACCTCAATGGCATCACAAACCAATTCAATACGAGGCAATAACTCATCCCTTAAAGAAAGATAAAGGCCATAACTCATCCCTTAAATAACGATAAAGGCCATAACTCATCCCTTAAAGAAAGATAAAGGCCATAACTCATCCCTTAAATAACGATAAAGGCCATAACTCATCCCTTAAAGAGAGATAAAGGCCATAACTTATCCCTTAAATAAAGATAAAGGCCATAACTCATCCCTTAAAGAAAGATAATAAAAGCCATAACTCATCCCTTAAAGAAAGATAAATGCTATAACTCATCCCTTAAAGAAAGATAATAAAAGCCATAACTCATCCCTTAAAGAAAGATAATAAAAGCCATAACTCATCCCTTAAAGAAAGATAATAAAAGCCATAACTCATCCCTTAAAGAAAGATAAAGGCCATAACTCATCCCTTAAAGAAAGATAAAGGCCATAACTCATCCCTTAAAGAAAGATAAAGGCCATAACTCATCCCTTAAAGAAAGATAATAAAAGCCATAACTCATCCCTTAAAGAAAGATAAAAGCCATAACTCATCCCTTAAAGAAAGATAAAGGCCATAACTCATCCCTTAAAGAAAGATAAAAGGCCACAGCTCATCCCTTAAAGAAAGACAAAGGCCATAACTCATCCCTTAAGAAAGATAAAAGCCATAACTCATCCCTTAAGAAAGATAAAGGCCATAACTCATTCTGCAACCTACAATGGATGTGTATATACTGGCTACTTATAAACTCATAACTCCATCCCCCTACCCCAAAATGCACAGGGTGGCGTAACCTGTCATCCTGACCTTAATTACCATTGCAGAATAACATTAATGATTCCATTCCTAAATGATTCAGGAAGTCCTGGTCTCAGATTGGCATTTCTGATGCTTTGGAAGCTTTTTAACTACCAACACGCTCTGTGGACTCCAACCGAACCCGTAGGGGACGGATGTACTGTGGCTGCTTGGTGGAGCAACTGCTTGAGCTCAAATCTGACAGGCACTACTGGCAACAAGGCCTGCGTTCAAAATTGCACCCTATTCCCTATATAGCGCACTACATTTGGTCAAATGTCGTACGCTATGTAGGGAATAGAGTAATGTTTGAGACAAGTCAAGGACGACACAACACTGAGACAGGGTACAGAGAACTAGAACAATATATTATTTGATGAGTGTTCAGGGAAAACAGGCTATGTTGGGCTAGAGGAATAGACACCTGTGAGAATTCATTCGTCATTAGTCAAGGCAGACGAGCTAAAATGATCACAAATGAATATAGGGGATTTGCAGCCTTCGACACACAGCTTCTAGTCTTTCCATGGAAATCATCCTGAATAATGCAAAGGAAGGGGACAATGACCAAATGTGGGTTGATATGCAGACTCATTGGATTCTCTCTCGTCGGCTGTTCGGCTATTCTCAAAGCTATTTCAGAAAGATACACTATTTGTGTAAATGTGGTGAGTTGGAGTGTAAGAGGGGATTTCAGCGAAGCAACAAACTGCTGAATATGATCAAAGTGTATACAGACAGCTAAGGTTGATGTTTCACTGTTAGGACCTTCTGTACAAAAGAGGATGATTACGATAGAGGAAACCATGTCTAGATTTAACTTTAGCCTGCAGCTTCGATATGTGCTGAGAGAAGGACAGTGCACCGGCTAGCCATACTCCCAAGGACTTGTATGAGGTGACTACCTCAAGCTCTAAACCCTCAGAGGTAGGAATCACACCTGTGGGGAGAGGGGCATTCTTCTTACCAAACCACATGACCGTTGTTTTGTAGGTGTTCAGAACAAGGTTAAGGGCAGAGAAAGCTTGTTGGACACTAAGAAAGCTTGTTGTAGAGCATTTAACACAAAATCCAGGGAGGGGCCAGCTGAGTATAAGACTATCTTCTGCATATAAATGGATGAGAGAACTTCCTACCGCCTGAGCTATTTATATTTTTGTATTTATTGGGGATCCCCATTAGTTCCTGCCAAGGCAGCAGCTACTCTTCCTGGGGTTTATTATGGATCCCCATTAGTTCCTGCCGAGGCAGCAGCTACTCTTCCTGGGGTTTATTATGGATCCCCATTAGTTCCTGCCAAGGCAGCAGCTACTCTTCCTGGGGTTTATTATGGATCCCCATTAGTTCCTGTCGAGGCAGCAGCTACTCTTCCTGGGGTTTATTATGGATCCCCATTAGTTCCTGCCAAGGCAGCAGCTACTCTTCCTGGGGTTTATTATGGATCCCCATTAGTTCCTGCCGAGGCAGCAGCTACTCTTCCTGGGGTTTATTATGGATCCCCATTAGTTCCTGTCAAGGCAGCAGCTACTCTTCCTGGGGTTTATTATGGATCCCCATTAGTTCCTGTCCAGGCAGCAGCTACTCTTCCTGGGGTTTATTATGGATCCCCATTAGTTCCTGCCGAGGCAACAGCTACTCTTCCTGGGGTTTATTATGGATCCCCATTAGTTCCTGTCAAGGCAGCAGCTACTCTTCCTGGGGTTTATTATGGATCCCCATTAGTTCCTGCCGAGGCAGCAGCTACTCTTCCTGGGGTTTATTATAGATCCCCATTAGTTCCTGCCGAGGCAGCAGCTACTCTTCCTGGGGTTTATTATGGATCCCCATTAGTTCCTGCCGAGGCAGCAGCTACTCTTCCTGGGGTTTATTATGGATCCCCATTAGTTCCTGTCAAGGCAGCAGCTACTCTTCCTGGGGTTTATTATGGATCCCCATTAGTTCCTGCCGAGGCAGCAGCTACTCTTCCTGGGGTTTATTATGGATCCCCATTAGTTCCTGCCGAGGCAGCAGCTACTCTTCCTGGGGTTTATTATGGATCCCCATTAGTTCCTGCCGAGGCAGCAGCTACTCTTCCTGGGGTTTATTATGGATCCCCATTAGTTCCTGCCGAGGCAGCAGCTACTCTTCCTGGGGTTTATTATGGATCCCCATTAGTTCCTGCCGAGGCAGCAGCTACTCTTCCTGGGGTTTATTATGGATCCCCATTAGTTAGAAAATTAATATTTGTGTCATTCTCAAAACTTCTGGCCACGACTTTAGAAACGTCAAGGATAATCAATGGAAACAGAATCCACCTGTCTCATAGCAAAGGGTCTGAATACTTATGCAAAGAAAGTATTTGTTTTTTACTTTTAATACGTTTGCAAATAATTCTAAAAACCTGTCGTTGCTTTGTCATTATGGGGTATTGTGTGTAGATTTTAGAGGGAAAAATATATATTTAATCCATTTTAGAATAAGGCTGCAACGTAACAAAATGTGGAAAAAGTCAAGGGGTCTGAATACTTTTCTGAAGATGCTGTACATCCTCATCTGACTTCGGTGCAGGTCATGTTGTTCTTCACATTACCGTCTCTTGTTTTGTAAACATACACTATATCAATTCAATCAAAGTTTGTCACATGCACTGGATACGGATGGTGTAAACGGCACAGTGAAACGGTCCCTGGCATATTTGCATTGCAGCAAAATTGAAACAGAAAGTGTCCAGATAACAACTATTATAGTATATATATAGTATATAGTATATAGTATATATATATAGTATATATATAGTATATAGTATATAGTATATATATAGTATATAGTATATAGTATATATATATAATATATAGTATATATATATATAGTATATAGTATATATAGTATATAGTATATATAGTATATAGTATACATATAGTATATAGTATATAGTATATATATATATAGTATATAGTATATATAGTATATAGTATATAGTATATATAGTATATAATATATATATAGTATATAGTATATAGTATATATATAGTATATAGTATATATATAGTATATAGTATATAGTGTATATATAGTATATATATAGTATATAGTATATAGTATATATATATATAGTATATATATAGTATATATATATAGTTTAAATAGTTTATCATCATTAGCTGACACACCCAGACACACTTGTCTAAATTGATGGGTTACTGTGTACACGTTTATGCAATACAATAAATGGCTGTAATCACCCCCAGACACACCTGGCTAATTTGATGGGTCATGTAAACATCTGCCGAAAGTGGAGTCTTTTGTTTAGACATGTAGCTAGCTAGTTAAACAATGAACCGGCATAATCCCAGCTCATACTCATACCAATACAAACTGATTGTCATAGCTGTAGTATGAATCTGTAGGTAGCTAAAGCTAACCAACTAGGTTCAATGTTAGCTAGTTAGCTAACATTAGGCTATAACTAGCAATGCAAATGGTTTTCTGATTCAAATCATATTACTACACAGATCATACACGTAGCGTTACCTAGCTAGCGAGCCAGCAAGCTAACATTGGCTAGCTAGCTAACAGTACGCTTTAACTTTGACAGAATTTGTAACGCATAATATCTCAAAACGTAGCTAGTCTCTGACCCGTACACATGGATGAACGCGTCACAGACTGGAACCATTTATCTCCGTTTTGTTTGTAGCTACTTCTTATTCGGCCAGCCTTGTGTCAAGTCACTCTGGTTCATACTGACCGTGGCGTGGGCAGAAAGTAGCCAATCACAACTTTTTCCCAACTGATCTGCCTGTAGTACCTGCTAAATTCAGGGTATCAATGTTATTGAGAAAAGTAGCACAACTTTTGAAATTCTCGATGGCTAACCGTATATCATTCAAAAAAGCCACGGTAGAAAGGATAATCAACACATCCTGAGCAGTTCACGTTATAGACAGAAGCATGCTACATGGCAGACCAATCCAAACCCATCTCCCGGCATGTCCAGCCCAACCATTATCTCAGCCAATCATGGCTATAGGGAAGGTTATTTTTCTGTGGCTAAACCAACTAGGCCCCTAATTTAACAATTGTATTCGTATTTACAGATGGAATACAAGTTTGTTATTAAGGAACATGAAAGTTCACATGTTACAGAAGGCATTTCTGCCCCCCCAAAAAAATCATAGTTACATTTTTTAAATAATAAATAACATTCAAATGCCTCTCCTGTGAAGTACGAAATATGCCTAGCTTCCTAAAACAGGTCACATATTGTATGTTTTGCTGAATCATAATATAAAACGTTTTGCAAATTAATAACGTATTGTACATCTTTCAAATTCATAACGTATTGTACATCTTTCAAATTCGTAACATATAATATGAATTGTAATTTGTAACATATCCTACAACATGGAAAAGGGTGATTGATACATACCATACAAAACGTAACATATCATACTAAAGAGAGTATCTCGGATTTAAGTGCAGAACAATACGAAACGCTCTGAGACCAGGGTTGGTTTAGATGGAGTATTCAGCTGTTTTGGCTGCCAGAGCCAGTTAACCTCTGAAAATAATAGACAGTATAAGGTCCTTGGACCTTATTAAGGAGTAACGGTAACGTCAGGCTCCTTAAAGAGTACATCTTGGGCTACAGTAGGCCTGTCAGATAAAATAGAGCCAGCTACACTGAATACAAAAACAACCGGTAACTTAAATCAAACGCTTTATTGGTCAGCTAACACTTGATGAGGTATTGAAATCAGACCGCTAGGACTACCCATTTTACTAGTTATACGGTACAGCGAGAAACAACACAGGTAGCGCTCTAGCCAAATCACAAGCGCATCACATTGGAATAGTTCAAAGCCAAGGAAAATCGACCATACCTTAAGGTCCTACTTGAACCTTCATATTAGCCAGGTTGTCTCCTTTCCTCGCCGTTATGTCGGCTACACGTTTTCCTCCCGGTCTGCCTGAGCCAGCTGCACACGGGGTTAATCCGAGTTGTGACCGGTTCACAATCCCAGGACAGTAGTTCGTTAATTGGTTTAATAGCTGGTTGGCATTCAAGCAGCCGGGCAATGTTACAACCGGCCGTTACAATGTATCCGAAAGAAAGCCATAGCCCCATGCGCACACACTGGTTGAATCAACGTTGTTTCCACGTCATTTAAATACAATTACGTTTAATCAATATTGAATAGATGTTAAATTGACGTCTGTTTCTTCTGTTTTATGCAGACAACCTGTTATGTATTAGTTTAGATAGTGAACTATGAGTGCTCCTCGTTCTTCATAATGGTGGTGTCAATACTGTAAACTCAGCCGTCGGTGTTCCTACTGTTGATAAGAGCCGGTGCCGTCCGTGCCATCTCAATCCAACGACTGTTTATGCTCGAGTGTATTGCAATACTATCCTCATAATATCATTCGGCTGCAGCTCCCACGGTTTTCCACCGTCTTCTTGCCTGTGACCTGCTTGAGTTACTCACTCTGCGCAGTTCGGTTTCTCCGTGTCCCTCCGCCCTTGTACTAGTTAGTTTACTCTACTCAACACTTCAATCACCTGCGGCTCAGTCCGAGCGCCTTCTGCACGCAAACAACTTCATAATTTGTAATCCAGGTTTTGGCTACGAATGCAATTGTAGAAATACTGACAAAGAAAAGCATTGAGGTAATTGTAGATATGACCACATTTTGATTGTCAGCAATGCTTCTTTTTTTTAACCCACTTTGTGGTAGTCTATTATAATGAGCTACAGTCATTAATTGCACGGCAGCGGGACTATATGGATTCAGAGCAACGACTGATTGATTCTGTGTAACCACATGTATAATCCTACCTGTTAGTTATAACAGACAGGAATACAGGAAGCCATAGTGGAGGAGAGTGGGGTTGGTGAAGTCATTTGACTTGGTAAAAAATCTGGATTTTGGACCTATAGGGTTATAAAACGTATAACTTGCTTACCACTTTTTCAAATGTGATTTTTTTTCCTTCACAAACAAAAAATGATGACCTCTTCCTAAATATATTTGGTCAAATTATTAATTGTGTGTACGGTTTCTTAATAACAAAAGGGTGGATCAATGTACCCCTTTTGGTACAATTTACACCTAAACTTTACTGCCCATTATCAGACAAATTAAGGTATTGCACACCACTGAAAAACACTGGATTTGTCACAATTGGAAACTGACTGGATTTGATCAAGTATTTGTTTCTTCTTCCCCCAACTCAGAGACATTTCATTTCTCTCTTCACATCCAACTAAATGTATTGTTGTACTGGACACAACATTTTCTAAACACTATAATGGCATATATAATGCATTTGAAAAGTAATACGCATTATATGTGCAGGTAGTTAGTGTAAAGCACCTTGGTCTTTACTGGTCTCTACTGGTTTCTACTGGTCTCTATTGGTTTATACTGGTCTCTACTGGTTTCTACTGGTCTCTACTGGTTTCTACTGGTCTCTATTGGTCTCTATTGGTCTCTATTGGTTTCTGTTGGTCTCTACTGGTTTCTATTGGTCTCTATTGGTCTCTACTGGTTTATACTGGTCTCTACTGGTTTCTACTGGTCTCTATTGGTCTCTACTGGTCTCTATAGGTTTTTATTGGTCTCTCTACTGGTCTCTCCTACTACTCCACTAGTGTCTCATTTCACAATGTCTTTAACCGAGGCAGTCTAGATTCGCGTTCCGATGATTACATGGCCAAGTTCTGGAGGAGATATCCCGGGGACAGTGACATCATTCAGGACTCTCATTCTTTACAGTACAGTGCATCACATCACAGTACATCACAGTACATTACAGTACATCGCAGTACAGTACATCACATCACAGTACAGTACAGTACATCACAGTACATTACAGTACATCACAGTACAGTACATCACAGTACACTACATCACATCACAGTACATCACATCACAGTACACTACATCACAGTACACTACATCACAGTACATCACATCACAGTACACTACATCACAGTACATCACAGTACAGTACATATATGTGACCAAATAGCACAGGAATCTTGTGGACTGTAGAAGAGTTGGCATATTTAGTATACAGTAGGCTAACAGTCAGTCTAAGCAAAAACATTTGAGTTAAAAGCCATTTCTGAAAATAGTTTAATCTTTATTAATTACTCTTAATATTTGTCTGTGAGTTCAATAGTGTTGACAGTGACACTAGTCTGAGTGGTGAGAAACAGACAGGCTTCAGCAGCTGAATCTCTTAAGAACCATCTGTTAGTGACCCCTAGTGGACACTTAAAACAACAGCAACATTGCAAATATACACTGTAGAATGTAGATCAACCTACCACAGCAGATACAGTAGTAAAAAAAAAACTCTAGTCTCTACCCTAACGATATTAAATGTATGAGACACATTTTAGACGGTTCTAAGTAGGATAAAATGCAGAAGAGAATATCATGGGATGATTCATACTGTGCGTTATGGCCCACAACCCTCACCTGGGATAAAGACCGTATTATAACCCTCACCTGGGATAAAGACCCTATTATCAACCTCACCTGGGATAAAGACTGTGTTATCAACCTCACCTGGGATAAAGACCCTATTATCAACCTCACCTGGGATAAAGACCCTATTATCAACCTCACCTGGGATAAAGACCCTATTATTAACCTCACCTGGGATAAAGACTGTATTATAAACCTCACCTGGGATAAAGACCCTATTATCAACCTCACCTGGGATAAAGACCGTATTATAACCCTCACCTGGGATAAAGACCCTATTATAAACCTCACCTGGGATAAAGACCGTATTATCAACCTCACCTGGGATAAAGACCGTATTATAAACCTCACCTGGGATAAAGACCGTATTATCAACCTCACCTGGGATAAAGAACCTATTATCAACCTCACCTGGGATAAAGACCCTATTATAAACCTCACCTGGGATAAAGACCGTATTATAACCCTCACCTGGGATAAAGACCGTATTATAACCCTCACCTGGGATAAAGACCCTATTATAAACCTCACCTGGGATAAAGACCCTATTATAACCCTCACCTGGGATAAAGACTGTGTTATAACCCTCACCTGGGATAAAGACCCTATTATAAACCTCACCTGGGATAAAGACCGTATTATAACCCTCACCTGGGATAAAGACCGTATTATAACCCTCACCTGGGATAAAGACCGTATTATAACCCTCACCTGGGATAAAGACCGTAATGTTTCAACAAGACATTATAATGTGACCTGTTACTTTATTCACTTAGCCTACATTAAATTTGCTCTCAAAAGAATTCCACAAATTCCTACCTCAAAAACAGATAAACAGAGAGAGAGAGACGAAAAGACAGAAGGAGGGCAACACAGTCCTGGTCTCAGCCCTACAACACATCGGTCCTGGTCTGGTCTCAGACCTACAACACATCGGTCCTGGTCTGGTCTCAGCCCTACAACACATCGGTCCTGGTCTCAGCCCAACAACACATCGGTCCTGGTCTGGTCTCAGCCCTAGAAACACACTGGTCCTGGTCTGGTCTCAGCCCTACAACACATCGGTCCTGGTCTGGTCTCAGCCCTAGAAACACACTGGTCCTGGTCTGGTCTCAGCCCTACAACACATCTGTCCTGGTCTGGTCTCAGCCCTACAAAACACCGGTCCTGGTCTCAGCCCTACAACACATCGGTCCTGGTCTGGTCTCAGCCCTACAACACACCGGTCCTGGTCTGGTCTCAGCCCTACAACACATCTGTCCTGGTCTGGTCTCAGCCCTACAAAACACTGGTCCTGGTCTCAGCCCTACAACACATCGGTCCTGGTCTGGTCTCAGCCCTACAACACATCGGTCCTGGTTTCAGCACTATATCAGGCTCAGTACCCTACATCAGGCTCAGTACACTAGATCAGGCTCAGTACACTACAGTAGCCTCAGTACACTACAGTAGGCTCAGTACACTACAGTAGGCTCAGTACACTACAGTAGGCTCAGTACACTACAGTAGCCTCAGTACACTACAGTAGGCGCAGTACACTACATCAGGCTCAGTACACTACATCAGGCTCAGTACACTACATCAGGCTCAGTACACTACAGTAGGCTCAGTACACTACAGTAGGCTCAGTACACTACAGTAGGCTCAATACATTACAGTAGGCTCAATACATTACAGTAGGCTCAGTACACTACAGTAGGCTCAGTACATTACAGTAGGCTCAGTACACTACAGTAGGCTCAGTACATTACAGTAGGCTCAGTACATTACAGTAGGCTCAGTACATTACAGTAGGCTCAGTACATTACAGTAGACTCAGTACACTACATCAGGCTCAGTACACTACAGTGTAGTAGGCTCTCACTTTCCAGTCAGCAGCTGAATGGTAACTAGTACTTCCTGTGTAATCACCTACACAAAGCCACTCATACAAAGGAATTTAATTTGGGGGCCTCAGCAGAGCAGCCAGACGGTAAGACCTGGCAATCCGGCTTGGAGCTACCGCTTTAATCCACAACCCATCTGGGACCCTCCGACTCAACGCCACAGGGTGGATTTTGGGGGGGGGGGGGGGGGGTCCTGGGGTGGAGAAGTCCTGGACGTCTGTTGTTGTGGAGGTCGACCGGGAGTGCAACCCTACCATGAGATGGACGTTTTCTGCAGTTTAGATTGGATCGCAGCCAGGGAAGGAGGTTGATTGAGATTAATGCGGATTCACGCTGGGGGTTTGAGAAGGATGGTATACACAATAGTATTGTTCTTCTCGATATCTTGTGTAATAGGTCTGGGTGTAGCCGGTGCAGAGGAGTCAGCCGCAGGACAACAGAAATGAGTAACACACGTACATTTACTCAAGACTTTATTCAAATACAAGTCGATAATACCACAATACAAAAATACAAACAAACAAACAAACAAACAAACAAACAGACGGTTAAATAATGAACATGTAATGGGGGGAATTGAAACCAGGTGTGTAAAACAAAGACAAAACAAATGGAAAATGAAAAAAAGTGGATCGGCGATGGCCAGAAGGCCCGGTGACGTAGACCGCCGAACGCCGCCCGAACAAGGAGGAGGGACCGACTTCGGCGGAAGTCGTGACATCTTGATTATTGTTCTTCTAGATATCTTGACGACGTCTTTTTATCTTCTTTCTTTTACATCTTTAAAGGTCAAACCAATAAACGCGAGTCTCTCCCTCTCCTCTTAATTTAGACAATTTTATTTTAACTTTCTTTCACTTTAAAAATGTAGAGGAAAGAAATCTACTTGAATCCCATTTTCGATTTAAGTTCAAAGGGGATGTAGACTTTCTATTGGCTGTTTGTTGTTTGTATCAAAGACAATGAATTTACCTCAAATATTATTTTCAAAAGCCTAAAACTGTTGCTTTTTTCCCCCAGTTCCCTCTGCCTTCTGCGTATCGACTGGGCACCGGCGAACCCGACGTTTCTACTTGTAGAATCGCAAAGCTCGGCAGCGGTCAACAACTTGACTTTGAGTCACAAAGCCTTAACACAAAGCGTCACGTCTGGAGGAAACCTGGCACCATCTCTACGGTGAAGCATGGTGGTGGCAGCATCATGCTGTGGGGAGGTTTTTCAGTGACAAGCACACGACCAAGACAACGCAGGAGTGGCTTCATGACATGTCTATGAATGTCCTTGAGTGGCCCAGCCAGAGCCCGAACTTGAACCCGATCGAACATTTCTGGAGAGACCTGAAAATAGCTGTGCAGCGATGCTCCCCATCCAACCTGACAGAGCTTGACAGGATCTGCAGAGAAGAATGGGAGAAACTCCCCAAATACAGGTGTGCCAAGCTTGTAGCGTCATTACCCAAGAAGACGTGAGGCTGTAATCGCTGCCAAAGGTGCTTCAACAAAGAACTGAGTAAAGGGCCTGAATACATGTGAATGAATGGGAGATTATGGGTTATTGTGATGTCATTATGGGGTATTGTGATGTCATTATGGGGTATTGTGATGTCATTATGGGGTATTGTGTGTAGATTGGTGAGGAAAACACTTATTGTTGAATGAGTCAAGGGGTCTGAATACTTTCCGAATGCACCGCACATATTTTTTTTTCTAAAGCAAGTCTTTACATCTAGCTAAGCAGTTTTGAGCTTGAAGAAGGATTTTTTAAATTAGGTTGAATAATGTGCACTAGCTCATTAGTTAGCTAGCTAACGTTAGCTTGCTAAGTGGGCCAGGCAGACGCTTCATGTTATGCTAACACTAAATGCTTTACCAAGCTAGCTATCTTGCAAGATGATTCATAAAATCATTTAAATCACTGTCCATTATCCCATACTGCCAGTGCCAGTACACTTGCTAGCTAACGTTAGCTTAACGGTTGGCAACGCCATTTTCCATTAGAACAACATTGCTAGCTAGTTTCTCCACGGATTCTCGGCAGTTTACAGGCAGCTGCATCATTTAAAATTAATCCATTGTGATGTAAATATAATGTTGATAGCTATGCTAGTTATCTAGTATTGGCCATCTGGTTAGTATCAACGAGGGCTTACTAAAAAATGATAGCTAGTTAGCAACAACATTAGCGCAGCTAGTTAGCTAACAATAGCTACCTACAGCAGATACAAGCCAAGCAGGTTACTCTATTAGATTGGTTCCCGGATCTGTGTTATGTGAACAACAAAAAGTCAATATCTCTGGTGTGTCTGAGCCCTAAGTCACCATTTTTGTATTTAAAAATATATATATTATATAATATATTATATTATATATTTTATATTTATATAATATTTGATATTTGCATTAGGGCGGAGTTACTGCTCCAAGTTCCAAGTTGAATTAGTCGTATATACAGGATACACGTGGTATACACCGTCCAATGAAAATGCTTCCTTGCAGGTTCCTTCTGGACAATGCAGTAAACGGCTCAGTAGAATAGAATAAAACGGTTTTTTAACGTAGCAAATTATTGCACAAACATTCTAAGCAAACAAAGTAATAAGTAACGGAAGGAACCGGCAAGACGCGCCTTCCACTGCACCGCCATCTTTTAAAATAATCAACTGGTTGTTAAAATAATCAACTGGTTGTCGGAGAGAAAGGAGGAGAGGAGTGCTTTTTCACAGGTCCAGGAGAAAAGTGCCAGCTTCACAATCTCCTGCCCTCCCTGGTATAGTCAGTCTCACAGCCAGGGGGAGAAAAGTCTGATTTCCAACTCGTTCCAACTCACTTTTTTCAACTGTCTCTACCTCTCAAACGTTTTATTTATTTCTGCCCCCCCCTCCTCGCCTCTCCCTCGCTTTCCTCCTCTCTCTCTCATTCCCATGGCCAACAGGAGCTCTCTCTAGTAGAACCAAACCACAGTGAGCGATGGGAGAGACAGACTAGGGGGGAATGAAACGTATCCTATATTTCAAAGACAATCACCAAATAGTAGAACTCAGACACAGCCAGGCTTTGATCCCGAGACTGAGCAGCAGGGGGTTGGGGACTTGGTTTTGATCCTCGGGGTACGAACCACAGAATTTGAAGAACACGTTGCCTGAACACTCAAGCCAAACTCTTTGGCTTTCTCTCTGTCCAGTAAATCGTCCTGGGGGCCTGAATAAAACATTTATGAGGAAAATATACAATTTAAACTGTGTGAGACCAGAAGCTGTTCAACAGTCTGATGGTGATAGAAGCTGTTCAACAGTCTGATGGTATTAGAAGCTGTTCAACAGTCTGATGGTGATAGAAGCTGTTCAACAGTCTGATGGTGATAGAAGCTGTTCAACAGTCTGATGGTGATAGAAGCTGTTCAACAGTCTGATGGTGATAGAAGCTGTTCAACAGTCTGATGGTGATAGAAGCTGTTCAACAGTCTGATGGTGATAGAAGCTGTTCAACAGTCTGATGGTGATAGAAGCTGTTCAACAGTCTGATGGTGATAGAAGCTGTTCAACAGTCTGATGGTGATAGAAGCTGTTCAACAGTCTGATGGTGATAGAAGCTGTTCAACAGTCTGATGGTAATAGAAGCTGTTCAACAGTCTGATGGTGATAGAAGCTGTTCAACAGTCTGATGGTGATAGAAGCTGTTCAACAGTCTGATGGTATTAGAAGCTGTTCAACAGTCTGATGGTGATAGAAGCTGTTCAACAGTCTGATGGTGATAGAAGCTGTTCAACAGTCTGATGGTGATAGAAGCTGTTCAACAGTCTGATGGTGATAGAAGCTGTTCAACAGTCTGATGGTGATAGAAGCTGTTCAACAGTCTGATGGTGATAGAAGCTGTTCAACAGTCTGATGGTGATAGAAGCTGTTCAACAGTCTGATGGTGATAGAAGCTGTTCAACAGTCTGATGGTGATAGAAGCTGTTCAACAGTCTGATGGTGATAGAAGCTGTTCAACAGTCTGATGGTGATAGAAGCTGTTCAACAGTCTGATGGTGATAGAAGCTGTTCAACAGTCTGATGGTGATAGAAGCTGTTCAACAGTCTGATGGTATTAGAAGCTGTTCAACAGTCTGATGGTGATAGAAGCTGTTCAACAGTCTGATGGTATTAGAAGCTGTTCAACAGTCTGATGGTAATAGAAGCTGTTCAACAGTATGATGGTGATAGAAGCTGTTCAACAGTCTGATGGTATTAGAAGCTGTTCAACAGTCTGATGGTGATAGAAGCTGTTCAACAGTCTGATGGTAATAGAAGCTGTTCAACAGTCTGATGGTGATAGAAGCTGTTCAACAGTCTGATGGTGATAGAAGCTGTTCAACAGTCTGATGGTGATAGAAGCTGTTCAACAGTCTGATGGTGATAGAAGCTGTTCAACAGTCTGATGGTGATAGAAGCTGTTCAACAGTCTGATGGTGATAGAAGCTGTTCAACAGTCTGATGGTGATAGAAGCTGTTCAACAGTCTGATGGTAATAGAAGCTGTTCAACAGTCTGATGGTGATAGAAGCTGTTCAACAGTCTGATGGCTAGATGGTAGTACCTGTACAGTCTCTGTCTAGATGGTAGTACCTGTACAGTCTAGATGGTAGTACCTGTACAGTCTCTGTCTAGATGGTAGTACCTGTACAGTCTTTGTCTAGATGGTAGTACCTGTACAGTCTCTGTCTAGATGGTAGTACCTGTACAGTCTAGATGGTAGTACCTGTACAGTCTCTGTCTAGATGGTAGTACCTGTACAGTCTCTGTCTAGATGGTAGTACCTGTACAGTCTCTGTCTAGATGGTAGTACCTGTACAGTCTCTGTCTAGATGGTAGTACCTGTACAGTCTAGATGGTAGTACCTGTACAGTCTCTGTCTAGATGGTAGTACCTGTACAGTCTCTGTCTAGATGGTGGTACCTGTACAGTCTCTGTCTAGATGGTAGTACCTGTACAGTCTCTGTCTAGATGGTAGTACCTGTACAGTCTAGATGGTAGTACCTGTACAGTCTCTGTCTAGATGGTAGTACCTGTACAGTCTCTGTCTAGATGGTAGTACCTGTACAGTCTCTGTCTAGATGGTGGTACCTGTACAGTCTCTGTCTAGATGGTAGTACCTGTACAGTCTCTGTCTAGATGGTAGTACCTGTACAGTCTCTGTCTAGATGGAAACACCTGTACAGTCTAGATGGTAGCACCTGTACAGTCTCTGTCTAGATGGTAGTACCTGTACAGTTTCTGTCTAGATGGTAGTACCTGTACAGTCTCTGTCTAGATGGTAGTACCTGTACAGTCTCTGTCTAGATGGTAGTACCTGTACAGTCTCTGTCTAGATGGTAACACCTGTACAGTCTAGATGGTAGTACTACAGTCTCTGTCTAGATGGTAGTACCTGCACAGTCTCTGTCTAGATGGTAGCACCTGTACAGTCTCTGTCTAGATGGTAGTACCTGTACAGTCTCTGTCTAGATGGTAGTACCTGTACAGTCTCTGTCTAGATGGTGGTACTACAGTCTCTGTCTAGATGGTAGCACCTGTACAGTCTCTGTCTAGATGGTAGCACCTGTACAGTCTCTGTCTAGATGGTAGTACCTGTACAGTCTCTGTCTAGATGGTAGTACCTGTACAGTCTCTGTCTAGATGGTAGTACCTGTACAGTCTCTGTCAGATGGTGGTGCCTGTACAGTCTCTGTCTAGATGGTAGTACCTGTACAGTCTCTGTCTAGATGGTAGTACCTGTACAGTCTCTGTCTAGATGGTAGTACCCGTACAGTCTCGTACTACTCATCCTAACAGATTACTGATGACCACTGCAGTTGTCACTTCCCAATAAAGAGTGGAACCATGGCTTGATGGTTTCTATGCCATCTCCCTCTCTCCTCCTCTCCACCTCTCTCTCCCCAAATTTCAGGGCGGCAGGTAGCCTGTCTCCCCGAAAGTGGTTAGAGTGTTGGGCCAGTAACCGGCAGGTTGCAAGATCAAATCCCAGAGCTGACAAGGTACACTCGTCTCTCCTTATATCCCTCTCCCCCACTCCTCTCTCCTTATATCTCTCTCCCCCACTCCTCTCTCTTTATATCTCTCTCCCCCACTCCTCTCTCCTTATATCTCCCTCTCCCCCACTCCTCTCTCTTTATATCTCTCTCCCCCACTCCTCTCTCTTTATATCTCTCTCTCCCACTCCTCTCTCCTTATATCTCTCTCTCCCACTCCTCTCTCCTTATATCTCTCTCCCCCACTCCTCTCTCCTTATATCTCCCTCTCCCCCACTCCTCTCTCTTTATATCTCCCTCTCCCCCACTCGTCTCTCCTTATATCCCTCTCCCCCACTCCTCTCTTTATATCTCTCTCCCCCACTCCTCTCTCTTTATATCTCTCTCCCCCACTCCTCTCTCTTTATATCTCTCTCCCCCACTCCTCTCTCCTTATATCTCTCTCCCCCACTCCTCTCTCCTTATATCTCCCTCTCCCCCACTCCTCTCTCTTTATATCTCCCTCTCCCCCACTCCTCTCTCTTTATATCTCTCTCCCCCACTCCTCTCTTTAGATCTCTCTCCCCCACTCCTCTCTCCTTATATCCCTCTTCCCCACTCCTCTTTCCTTATATCCCTCTTCCCCACTCCTCTCTCCTTATATCTCTCTCCTACTCCTCTCTCTTTATATATCTCTCCCCCACTCCTCTCTCTTTATATATCTCTCCCCCACTCCTCTCTTTATATCTCCCTCTCCCCCACTCCTCTCTTTAGATCTCTCTCCCCCACTCCTCTCTCCTTATATCTCTCTCCCCCACTCCTCTCTCTTTATATCTCTCTCCCCCACTCCTCTCTCCTTATATCTCTCTCCCCCACTCCTCTCTCCTTATATCCCTCTCCCCCACTCCTCTCTTTATATCTCTCTCCCCCACTCCTCTCTCCTTATATCTCCCTCTCCCCCACTCCTCTCTCTTTATATATCTCTCCCCCACTCCTCTCTCTTTATATCTCTCTCCCCCACTCCTCTCTCCTTATATCTCTCTCCCCCACTACTCTCTTTATATCTCTCTCCCCCACTCCTCTCTCTTTATATATCTCTCCCCCACTCCTCTCTCCTTATATCTCTCTCCCCCACTCCTCTCTCCTTATATCTCTCTCCCCCACTCCTCTCTCTTTATATATCTCTCCCCCACTCCTCTCTCTTTATATATCTCTCCCCCACTCCTCTCTCCTTATATATCTCTCCCCCACTCCTCTCTCTTTATATCTCTCTCCCCCACTCCTCTCTCTTTATATCTCTCTCCCCCACTCCTCTCTTTATATCTCTCTCCCCCACTCCTCTCTCCTTATATCTCCCTCTCCCCCACTCCTCTCTCTTTATATATCTCTCCCCCACTCCTCTCTCTTTATATCTCTCTCCCCCACTCCTCTCTCCTTATATCTCTCTCCCCCACTCCTCTCTCCTTATATCTCTCTCCCCCACTCCTCTCTCCTTATATCTCTCTCCCCCACTCCTCTCTCCTTATATCTCTCTCCCCCACTCCTCTCTTTATATCTCTCTCCCCCACTCCTCTCTCTTTATATATCTCTCCCCCACTCCTCTCTCTTTATATCTCTCTCCCCCACTCCTCTCTTTATATCCCTCTCCCCCACTCCTCTCTCCTTATATCCCTCTCCCCCACTCCTCTCTCCTTATATCTCTCTCCCCCACTCCTCTCTCTTTATATCCCTCTCCCCCACTCCTCTCTCCTTATATCCCCCCCCCACTCCTCTCTCCTTATATCAATGTTATAATACTGTCCTCACATTAACATCATAATACTGTCCTCAATGTTATAATACTGTCCTCAATGTTATAATACTGTCCTCAATGTTATAATACTGTCCTCAATGTTATAATACTGTCCTCACATTAACATCATAATACTGTCCTCACATTAACATCATAATACTGTCCTCAATGTTATAATACTGTCCTCAATGTTATAATACTGTCCTCACATTAACATCATAATACTGTCCTCAATGTTATAATACTGTCCTCACATTAACATCATTGTTCAGAGACAGAACTGTAGATTCTCCCTCTCAGACAGTCAGGGGTAGGTTCTCTCTCCCTCTCAGACAGTCAGGGGTAGGTTATCCCTCTCAGACAGTCAGGGGTAGGTTATCTCTCCCTCTCAGACAGTCAGGGGTAGGTTATCTCTCCCTCTCAGACAGTCAGGGGTAGGTTCTCTCTCTCAGACAGTCAGGGGTAGGTTCTCCCTCTCAGACAGTCAGGGGTAGGTTCTCTCTCCCTCTCAGACAGTCAGGAGTAACAATCCTGGAAGTGAGGAGGGAACAGGGAGCTGTCTAACGTGGCCTAGTTTACTTTAGAGCAGATTAATGCCTTCAGTCTGTTTGGCCAGACAGAATCATTCTGCGTTTGGTTGGCAGTGGAGAGAGAGAGGGGAGCGAGAGAGAGAGAGAGAGGGGAGCGAGAGAGAGAGAGAGAGAGGGGAGAGAGAGAGGGGAGCGAGAGAGAGAGGGGAGCGAGAGAGAGAGAGAAGTTCTCAATTGGTACAAAATATATAGAGTACTGCACACACTACGAATTACTTAGGTTTAAAAATAAGCTCAACTGGACACCTTAATGAGGCAGTGAATGAACTGAGAGAGAAAGTCATTCTACACCATTAAAAAGCAAATTCAAATTGAAATAACATTAGGCTAAAACTAATTGAATGTGTCATTGAACCAATTGCACTTCATGGCAGCGAGGTGTGGGGTCTACTTGCAAAACAAGATTTCACCCAACGGGACAAACAACCCATTAAAACCCTGCATGCAGAGTTCTGGAAGATTCTCCTACATGTCCAGAGGAAAACTACAAACAATGCATGCAGGGCAGAATTAGGACAATATCCACTAATAATAAAAACTCAAAAAAGAGCAATTAAGTTTTGGAAACATCTAAAATACAGCGACCCCCTCTCATATCATTACCAAGCCCTGCAATGCCAAGAGCTGAGCAAAGAAGAGTCCCCTCATCCAGCTGGTCCTGGGGCTGAGTTCACTAACCTGTTCTACTAACACACTGAAGCCTCAGTCCCCTCATCCAGCTGGTCCTGAGTTCACTAACCTGTTCTACTAACACACTGAAACCTCAGTCCCCTCATCCAGCTGGTCCTGGGGCTGAGTTCACAAACCTGTTCTACTAACACACTGAAGCCTCAGTCCCCTCATCCAGCTGGTCCTGGGGCTGAGTTCACTAACCTGTTCTACTAACACACTGAAGCCTCAGTCCCCTCATCCAGCTGGTCCTGAGTTCACAAACCTGTTCTACTAACACACTGAAGCCTCAGTCCCCTCATCCAGCTGGTCCTGGGGCTGAGTTCACTAACCTGTTCTACTAACACACTGAAGCCTCAGTCCCCTCATCCAGCTGGTCCTGAGTTCACTAACCTGTTCTACTAACACACTGAATCCTGAGGACCCTCATCCAGCTGGTCCTGGGGCTGAGTTCACTAACCTGTTCTACTAACACACTGAAGCCTCAGTCCCCTCATCCAGCTGGTCCTGGGGCTGAGTTCACTAACATGTTCTACTAACACACTGAAGCCTCAGTCCCCTCATCCAGCTGGTCCTGGGGCTGAGTTCACTAACCTGTTCTACTAACACACTGAAGCCTCAGTCCCCTCATCCAGCTGGTCCTGGGGCTGAGTTCACTAACCTGTTCTACTAACACACTGAAGCCTCAGTCCCCTCATCCAGCTGGTCCTGGGGCTGAGTTCACTAACCTGTTCTACTAACACACTGAAACCTCAGTCCCCTCATCCAGCTGGTCCTGAGTTCACTAACCTGTTCTACTAACACACTGAAACCTCAGTCCCCTCATCCAGCTGGTCCTGAGTTCACTAACCTGTTCTACTAACACACTGAAACCTCAGTCCCCTCATCCAGCTGGTCCTGGGGCTGAGTTCACAAACCTGTTCTACTAACACACTGAAGCCTCAGTCCCCTCATCCAGCTGGTCCTGGGGCTGAGTTCACTAACCTGTTCTACTAACACACTGAAGCCTCAGTCCCCTCATCCAGCTGGTCCTGAGTTCACAAACCTGTTCTACTAACACACTGAAGCCTCAGTCCCCTCATCCAGCTGGTCCTGGGGCTGAGTTCACTAACATGTTCTACTAACACACTGAAGCCTCAGTCCCCTCATCCAGCTGGTCCTGGGGCTGAGTTCACTAACCTGTTCTACTAACACACTGAAGCCTCAGTCCCCTCATCCAGCTGGTCCTGGGGCTGAGTTCACTAACCTGTTCTACTAACACACTGAAGCCTCAGTCCCCTCATCCAGCTGGTCCTGGGGCTGAGTTCACTAACCTGTTCTACTAACACACTGAAACCTCAGTCCCCTCATCCAGCTGGTCCTGAGTTCACTAACCTGTTCTACTAACACACTGAAACCTCAGTCCCCTCATCCAGCTGGTCCTGAGTTCACTAACCTGTTCTACTAACACACTGAAGCCTCAGGACCAGAACATCCAATCAATCAGAATAAACCAGATTACAACACAGTCAAAACAAAACTACATTACATATTGGGAAACACAAGCACAAACACAAACACAAAGCAAAATGCAGGGCTATCTGGCCCTAAATCGACAGTACACTGTGGTTAACTATTTGACCATGGTTACTGATCAAGACCTTAGAAAAACCTTGACAAAGTACAGGCTCAGTGGGCACAGCCTTGCCATTGAGAAGGGTAGACACAGGAAAACCTGGCTGCCTGTAGAGGAAAGGCTGTACAACCACTGCACCACAGCAGAACCTGGCTGCCTGTAGAGGAAAGGCTGTACAACCACTGCACCACAGCAGAACCTGGCTCCCTGTAGAGGAAAGGCTGTGCAACCACTGCACCACAGCAGAACCTGGCTCCCTGTAGAGGAAAGGCTGTGCAACCACTGCACCACAGAAGAACCTGGCTCCCTGTAGAGGAAAGGCTGTGCAACCACTGCACCACAGCAGAACCTGGCTCCCTGTAGAGGAAAGGCTGTGCAACCACTGCACCACAGCAGAACCTGGCTCCCTGTAGAGGAAAGGCTGTACAACCACTACACCACAGCAGAACCTGAGACGGAGCTGCATTTCCTGACAAAATGTCAACAATATAAAACAATTAGAGAGTGTCATTTCCCCAAATGTGAAACCCTTATTCCACGTTCCAAAGACCTCTCTGATGAGGATAGGCTACCCGTCCTGTTGGGGGAGGGACAGGCTACCCGTCCTGTTGGGGGAGGGGCAGGCTGCCCGTCCTGTTGGGGGAGGGACAGGCTACCCGTCCTGTTGGGGGAGGGGCAGGCTGCCCGTCCTGTTGGGGGAGGGGCAGGCTGCCCGTCCTGTTGGGGGAGGGGCAGGCTGCCCGTCCTGTTGGGGGAGGGACAGGCTACCCGTCCTGTTGGGGGAGGGACAGGCTGCCCGTCCTGTTGGGGGAGGGACAGGCTACCCGTCCTGTTGGGGGAGGGACAGGCTACCCGTCCTGTTGGGGGAGGGACAGGCTACCCGTCCTGTTGGGGGAGGGACAGGCTACCCGTCCTGTTGGGGGAGGACGCAGAGAGCTGTGGGTTGGCAGTGCACTACATTGCTGCCTGTCATAAGATGACGGACAGTGTCTGACAGACCAACCTGCACATGTCCTCTACTGTATGCTTATTGTTATTGTTGAATGGAGGGTTATTTTGGAGGGTTATTTTGACCCTTGGTTACTGTTTTTACTGTTGTCAATTTGACAATTTTGATTCTCAAAAGAGAGAAAGAGGGGGGGGGAGAGAGAGAGTGGAAATGTATTATTGTAATAAAGGCTCCTCATACCTGGCTCCCGTGACGTCGACGCCCACCATCAGCTGACCGTTGAGTGACAGCAGCTCGTCTCGTAGTTTAATTCTACCGCACCTCGCCGCCGGACTTCTCTTCCTCACCTCCGTCACCCAGATACACCCCACGTCCAACACGGGTCCCTGATCCCCCTTCCTCCTCCTCCTCCCTCCTCCCTTCTTCCTGTTCTCCCCCTCCGGATCCCCGAATATCGGGATGTTACCGAAACTCAGTCCCAGCTCTGCCCCGTCCCCCTCCCTCTTGGTGAGAGACACGGCTCGCACCTCCGCATCCACACCTCCGCACGGCGTTGTGGGTCGTGCCACAACGTTGGGCTCTTCGTCCTCTGTGAAGTTGAGCTGAATGTACTCCATCAGTTTCTGTATAGAGGCCTGACATAGAGACATGTCTCCACTGGTACTGTCGCTGACCGTACCGTCACTGTTGACCGTGCCGCTGCTGTTGACCGTGCCGTCGCTGACCATGCTGCTGCTGTTGACCGTGCCGTCGCTGTTGACCGTGCCGCTGCTGTTGACCGTGCCGTCGCTGACCATGCCGCAAGCATCCACCTCGTGTTCTGACTCCTGGTAGAAGGAAGAGATAGAAAACTACATTTAAATGTCTCTCATTCCACAATATTACAGTAATTAACATAATTACAGATTAAAACCCACATTGTCGACTCCTGACCAGTCAAGAGTTGAGACACCGCAATCATTTATTTTGTATTTATTTCACCTTTATTTAACCAGGTAGGCTAGAGGAGAAAACCTTTATTTAACCAGGTAGGCCAGTTGAGAACACCTTTATTTAACCAGGTAGGCTAGTTGAGAACACCTTTATTTAACCAGGTAGGCCAGTTGAGAACACCTTTATTTAACCAGGTAGGCCAGTTGAGAACACCTTTATTTAACCAGGTAGGCTAGAGGAGAAAACCTTTATTTAACCAGGTAGGCCAGTTGAGAACACCTTTATTTAACCAGGTAGGCTAGTTGAGAACACCTTTATTTAACCAGGTAGGCTAGAGGAGAACACCTTTATTTAACCAGGTAGGCTAGAGGAGAAAACCTTTATTTAACCAGGTAGGCCAGTTGAGAACACCTTTATTTAACCAGGTAGGCTAGTTGAGAACACCTTTATTTAACCAGGTAGGCTAGAGGAGAACACCTTTATTTAACCAGGTAGGCTAGAGGAGAAAACCTTTATTTAACCAGGTAGGCCAGTTGAGAACACCTTTATTTAACCAGGTAGGCTAGTTGAGAACACCTTTATTTAACCAGGTAGGCTAGTTGAGAACACCTTTATTTAACCAGGTAGGCTAGTTGAGAACACCTTTATTTAACCAGGTAGGCTAGTTGAGAACACCTTTATTTAACCAGGTAGGCCAGTTGAGAACACCTTTATTTAACCAGGTAGGCTAGTTGAGAACACCTTTATTTAACCAGGTAGGCTAGTTGAGAACACCTTTATTTAACCAGGTAGGCTAGTTGAGAACACCTTTATTTAACCAGGTAGGCTAGTTGAGAACACCTTTATTTAACCAGGTAGGCTAGTTGAGAACACCTTTATTTAACCAGGTAGGCTAGTTGAGAACACCTTTATTTAACCAGGTAGACTAGTTGAGAACACCTTTATTTAACCAGGTAGGCCAGTTGAGAACACCTTTATTTAACCAGGTAGGCTAGTTGAGAACACCTTTATTTAACCAGGTAGGCTAGTTGAGAACACCTTTATTTAACCAGGTAGGCTAGTTGAGAACACCTTTATTTAACCAGGGAGGCCAGTTGAGAACACCTTTATTTAACCAGGGAGGCCAGTTGAGAACACCTTTATTTAACCAGGTAGACTAGTTGAGAACACCTTTATTTAACCAGGTAGGCCAGTTGAGAACACCTTTATTTAACCAGGTAGGCTAGTTGAGAACACCTTTATTTAACCAGGTAGGCTAGTTGAGAACACCTTTATTTAACCAGGTAGGCCAGTTGAGAACACCTTTATTTAACCAGGTAGGCTAGTTGAGAACACCTTTATTTAACCAGGTAGGCTAGTTGAGAACACCTTTATTTAACCAGGTAGGCTAGTTGAGAACACCTTTATTTAACCAGGTAGGCTAGTTGAGAACACCTTTATTTAACCAGGTAGGCCAGTTGAGAACACCTGTATTTAACCAGGTAGGCTAGTTGAGAACACCTTTATTTAACCAGGTAGACTAGTTGAGAACACCTTTATTTAACCAGGTAGGCCAGTTGAGAACACCTGTATTTAACCAGGTAGGCTAGTTGAGAACACCTGTATTTAACCAGGTAGGCTAGTTGAGAACACCTTTATTTAACCAGGGAGGCCAGTTGAGAACACCTGTATTTAACCAGGTAGGCTAGTTGAGAACACCTTTATTTAACCAGGTAGGCCAGTTGAGAACACCTTTATTTAACCAGGTAGGCCAGTTGAGAACACCTTTATTTAACCAGGGAGGCCAGTTGAGAACACCTGTATTTAACCAGGTAGGCTAGTTGAGAACACCTTTATTTAACCAGGTAGGCCAGTTGAGAACACCTTTATTTAACCAGGTAGGCCAGTTGAGAACACCTTTATTTAACCAGGTAGGCTAGTTGAGAACACCTTTATTTAACCAGGTAGGCTAGTTGAGAACACCTTTATTTAACCAGGTAGGCCAGTTGAGAACACCTTTATTTAACCAGGTAGGCTAGTTGAGAACACCTTTATTTAACCAGGTAGGCCAGTTGAGAACACCTGTATTTAACCAGGTAGGCTAGTTGAGAACACCTTTATTTAACCAGGTAGGCCAGTTGAGAACACCTTTATTTAACCAGGTAGGCCAGTTGAGAACACCTGTATTTAACCAGGTAGGCTAGTTGAGAACACCTTTATTTAACCAGGTAGGCCAGTTGAGAACACCTTTATTTAACCAGGTAGGCCAGTTGAGAACACCTTTATTTAACCAGGTAGGCTAGTTGAGAACACCTTTATTTAACCAGGTAGGCTAGTTGAGAACACCTTTATTTAACCAGGTAGGCCAGTTGAGAACACCTTTATTTAACCAGGTAGGCTAGTTGAGAACACCTTTATTTAACCAGGTAGGCCAGTTGAGAACACCTTTATTTAACCAGGTAGGCCAGTTGAGAACACCTGTATTTAACCAGGTAGGCCAGTTGAGAACACCTTTATTTAACCAGGGAGGCCAGTTGAGAACACCTTTATTTAACCAGGTAGGCTAGAGGAGAACACCTTTATTTAACCAGGTAGGCCAGTTGAGAACACCTTTATTTAACCAGGTAGGCCAGTTGAGAACACCTTTATTTAACCAGGTAGGCTAGTTGAGAACACCTTTATTTAACCAGGTAGGCTAGTTGAGAACACCTTTATTTAACCAGGTAGGCCAGTTGAGAACACCTTTATTTAACCAGGTAGGCTAGTTGAGAACACCTTTATTTAACCAGGTGGGCTAGTTGAGAACACCTTTATTTAACCAGGTAGGCCAGTTGAGAACACCTTTATTTAACCAGGTAGGCTAGTTGAGAACACCTTTATTTAACCAGGTAGGCCAGTTGAGAACACCTTTATTTAACCAGGTAGGCCAGTTGAGAACACCTTTATTTAACCAGGTAGGCTAGTTGAGAACACCTTTATTTAACCAGGTAGGCTAGTTGAGAACACCTTTATTTAACCAGGTAGGCCAGTTGAGAACACCTTTATTTAACCAGGTAGGCTAGTTGAGAACACCTTTATTTAACCAGGTAGGCCAGTTGAGAACACCTTTATTTAACCAGGTAGAACCAGTTGAGAACACCTTTATTTAATCAGGTAGGCCAGTTGAGAACAAGTTCTCATTTGCAACTGCGACCTGGCCAAGATAAAGCAAAGCAGTTCGACACATAAAACAACACTGTTTACTCCATGTGTAACTCTAACAAACAATCCATAATATGGTAGGAAAATCTATATACAGCATGTGGAAATGAGGTAGGATAAGAGAGGTCAGGCAATAAATAGGCCATGGTGGCGAAAGTAATTACAATATAGCAGATTAACACTGGAGTGATAGATGAGCAGATGATGATGATCAGATGATGGTGTGTAAGTAGTGATACTGGTGTGCAAAAGAGCAGAAAAGTAAATAAAAACAATATGGGGATGAGGTAGATTGGGTGGGCTATTTACAGATGGACTAAGTACACTATAATACTGGATCCAGGTATAATACATCATCTATATGCATTTATGACAAACCTGGTAAGAGTCTTGGTCCGGGTCTCTGCTGATGGTGGACTGCTGGTCTGGGTCTCCATAGTTGTCCTGGTCCCTGGTCTGTACCCCCAGGAGCCAGTCCTCCAACAGGGGGAGGTGGCTCAGGGCGTTCTCCTGGGTGATGGGCATCGTGGCTGGGGCTGGGCCAGACCAGAGCCCCCCTGCATCCTGGGTTGATAGGCCCCTATAGAGCCCTCACATTCAACTCTGGACCTCAAAGACAGTTCCACTGATTTTTTTTCATTGTTTTCCCCCGTCTAATCAGGGACTGATTTAGACCTGGGACACCAGGTGGGTGATTCCCCTCTAATCAGGGACTGATTTAGACATGGGACACCAGGTGGGTGATTCCCCTCTAATCAGGGCCTGATTTAGACCTGGGACACCAGGCGGCTGTAATTGATGATCAGGTAGAACAGAGAACAAGCAGACACCACTGCTCTAGGAGCACCGTACGTGGGCGAGGGAGTAGAGCCGGGTCTGGCGTCAGTCTATCAGAGTACAGATAGACTAGGACACAGGGAGTTTAGTGGACTGAGGCTCTCTCATCTAGCAGTGTTAGAACAACGGGTTAGAGCGAAAACCCCTGGACGTCAGAGAGATCTGAACAGTTTGAGTGTGTGTGAGTGAGTCTGCCGCAGTCCCCATCGGCAACCCCACGGCCATGATGTCACCACCCAGGAACAAAGCAGAGCTGTAAGGGAAGTGTGTGTGTATGTGTGAGATGGGGTGTCGGCTCCCTACACTCTACGGGGTAACTGGAGAGAGTGGAGAGCCATTATCCGCTTGGCTGGCAGGGTTCCGGGACCAGGCAGGGTGTAAATATCCCATAATTGAGACTGATGAGGGAGAAGGGTGTCCGTGCTCACATCACCACCCGGGGTACTGGGGAGCGTCAGGTTCACACCTCATTCACCTAAAAACAAAGTAGAAAAGTCCACATCAGAGAAGTTATAGTGTACATGCCAAATGGCATCCTATGCACTATACAGTCCATGGGCCTGGGCTAAAGTAGTGCACTATACAGGGCCCTGGTCTAAAGTAGTGCACTATACAGGGTCCTGGTCTAAAGTAGTGCACTATACAGGGTCCAGGTCTAAAGTAGTGCACTATACAGGGTCCTGGTCTAAAGTAGCGCACTATACAGGGCCCTAGTCTAAAGTAGTGCACTATACAGGGCCCTGGTCTAAAGTAGTACACTATACAGGGTCCTGGTCTAAAGTAGTGCACTATACAGGGCCCTGGTCTAAAGTAGTGCACTATACAGGGTCCTGGTCTAAAGTAGTGCACTATACAGGGCCCTGGTCTAAAGTAGTGCACTATACAGTCCATGGGCCCTGGTCTGCGTCAAGGCAAAGGGTGGCTATTTGAAGAATCTCAAATATAAAATATATATTTTGATTTGTTTGACACTTGTTTTGGTTACTACATGATTCCATATGTGTTATTTCATAGTTTTGATGGCTTCACTATTATTCTACAATGTAGAAAATAGTAAAAATAAAGAAAAACCCTGGAATGAGTAGGTGTGTCCAAAGTTTTGACCGATAGTGTATATATTTTACTCAGTGTCAACAACAGACGGACGGACGGATGCTGAGAGACAGACCCCAGGAATGACTCACTCTCACAACAGACACATTGATGTTTAGACAGTTTTATTTCCATATACTGTCTATGGTGGGTCAGTGTCCCAGACAACGGTGAATCATGGTGGTGGAAAGGTGATGTCCCAGACAGTGACCCAGCAACAAAGCCCACCCAGACTCTGAAATGACAGTGTCACAGGATTAGTGACCCCTCTTCTCTGATCTCCTGACCTCCTGTCCTCCTCTCTGACCTCCTGTCCTCCTCTCTGACCTCTCTGACCTCCTCCTCTCTGACCACCTCCTCTCTGACCACCTGTACTCCTCCTGTACTCCTCTCTGATCTCCTCCTCTCTGACCTCCTGTCCTCCTCTCTAACCTCCTGTCCTACTCTCTAACCTCCTGTCCTCCTCTCTGACCTCCTGTCCTCCTCTTTGATCTCCTCCTCTCTGACCGCCTCTCCTCTCTGACCTCCTGTCATCCTCCTGTACTCCTCTCTGACCTCGTCCTCTCTGACCTCCTGTACTCCTCTCTGACCTCCTCTCCTCTCTGACCTCCTGTCCTCCTCCTGTACTCCTCTCTGACCTCCTCCTCTCTGAACTTTTCCTCTCCTCCTCTCTGACCTCCTCTCCTCTCCTCCCTCCTATGTATTTCCTAACACCCCCATGGCAGTAATGCAGTTAGGTTTTCAACCAGACATAACGGGACCCATGTCGTCCTAAAAGTCCCCCCTTTTGACCAGAAAACATTCCTCCAGGAGGCTTGACCATCATCCAAACTCGAGTCCACTTTCTGGACGACATGGGTCCCGTTATGTCTGGTTGAAAACCAAACACTGCATTCCACTGTAAGAACCTCATACCAACAGTCCAGCATGGTGGTGGTAGTGTGATGGTTTGGGGTCAGCATGGTGCTGGTAGTGGGATGGTTTGGGGTCAGCGTGGTGGTGGTAGTGTGATGGTTTGGGGTCAGCGTGGTGGTGGTAGTGTGATGGTTTGGGGTCCAGCATGGTGGTGGTAGTGTGATGGTTTGGGGTCCAGCATGGTGGTGGTAGTGTGATGGTTTGGGGTCAGCGTGGTGGTGGTAGTGTGATGGTTTGGGGTCAGCATGGTGGTGGTAGTGTGATGGTTTGGGGTCAGCATGGTGGTGGTAGTGTGATGGTATGGGGTCCAGCATGGTGGTGGTAGTGTGATGGTTTGGGGTCCAGCATGGTGGTGGTAGTGTGATGGTTTGGGGTCCAGCATGGTGGTGGTAGTGTGATGGTTTGGGGTCAGCATGGTGGTGGTAGTGTGATGGTTTGGGGTCCAGCATGGTGGTGGTAGTGTGATGGTTTGGGGTCCAACATGGTGGTGGTAGTGTGATGGTTTGGGGTCAGCATGGTGGTGGTGGTAGTGTGATGGTTTGGGGTCAGCATGATGGTGGTAGTGTGATGGTTTGGGGTCCAGCATGGTGGTAGTAGTGTGATGATTTGGGGTCCAGCATGGTGGTGGTAGTGGGATGGTTTGGAGATGCTTTGCTGCCTCAGGACCTGGACGACTTGCCTTAATAGAAGGAACCATGAATTCTGCTCTGTATCAGATAATTCTACAGGAGAATGTCAGGCCCATCCGTCTGTGAGCTGAATCTGAAGCCCAGCTGGGTAATGCAGCAAGACAATGATCCAAAACACACAAGCAATTCGTCTACATCAGAATGGCTGAAAAGCAACTAATATAATGTTTGGAACGGCCTAGTCAAAGTCCAGACCTAAACCCTGTTGAGATGTTGTGGCAGCACCTGAAACGGGTTGGTAGGTGATCAAATACTTATGTCATGCAATAAAATGCAAATGAATTACTTAAAAATCATACAATGTGATTTTCTGGATTTTTGTTTTAGATTCCGTCTCTCACAGTTGAACCTATGATTAAAATTACAGTGTTTCAAATACTTGTTCTCCCCACTGTACATAATCCTGTGTGTGTGTGTTGCTACCATTGATAATGCTGGTAGTGATAACACCCTCCCCTACAGTGTGATAATGCTGGTAGCGATAACACCCTCCCCTACAGTGTGATAATGTCAGGTGTCTGTTCTGTTTCTCTCAGTGATATTAGACCATGTTCCTCCCAGTGATGTTAGACCATGTTTCTCTCAGTGATATTAGACCCTGTTTCTCCCAGCGATGTTAGACCCTGTTTCTCCCAGTGATATTAGACCCTGTTTCTCCCAGTGATATTAGACCCTGTTTCTCCCAGCGATGTTAGACCCTGTTCCTCTCAGCGATGTTAGACCCTGTTCCTCTCAGCGATGTTAGACCCTGTTCCTCTCAGCGATGTTAGACCCTGTTCCTCTCAGCGATGTTAGACCCTGTTCCTCTCAGTGATGTTAGACCCTGTTCCTCTCAGCGATGTTAGACCCTGTTCCTCTCAGTGATATTAGACCCTGTTCCTCTCAGTGATATTAGACCCTGTTCCTCTCAGTGATATTAGACCCTGTTTCTCTCAGCGATGTTAGACCCTGTATGGAGTGAATTTCCTTCTACTGAAATGACTCTGACATACTGCTCTCCCAAAAGGTCTTCAGAGACCTCTACACAGGACAATCTGTAGACTGTTCCAAAGCTCTGTCTGCAGAGACCTCTACACAGGACAATCTGTAGACTGTTACAAAGCTCTGTCTTCAGAGACCTCTACACAGGACAATCTGTAAACTGTTCCAAAGCTCTGTCTGCAGAGACCTCTACACAGGACAATCTGTAGACTGTTCCAAAGCTCTGTCTGCAGAGACCTCTACACAGGACAATCTGTAGACTGTTACAAAGCTCTGTCTTCAGAGACCTCTACACAGGACAGACTGTTTACAAAGCTCTGTCTTCAGAGACCTCTACACAGGACAATCTGTAGACTGTTACAAAGCTCTGTATTCAGAGACCTCTACACAGGACAATATGTAGACTGTTACAAAGCTCTGTCTTCAGAGACCTCTAAACAGGACAATCTGTAGACTGTTACAAAGCTCTGTCTTCAGAGACCTCTACACAGGACAGACTGTTTACAAAGCTCTGTCTTCAGAGACCTCTACACAGGACAATCTGTAGACTGTTACAAAGCTCTGTCTTCAGAGACCTCTACACAGGACAATCTGTAGACTGTTACAAAGCTCTGTCTGCAGAGACCTCTACACAGGACAATCTGTAGACTGTTCCAAAGCTCTGTCTTCAGAGACCAAAGCTCTGTCTGCAGAGACCTCTACACAGGACAATCTGTAGACCGTTACAAAGCTCTGTCTGCAGAGACCTCTACACAGGACAATCTGTAGACCGTTACAAAGCTCTGTCTTCAGAGACCTCTACACAGTACAGACTATTTACAAAGCTCTGTCTTCAGAGACCTCTACACAGGACAATCTGTAGACTGTTACAAAGCTCTGTCTTCAGAGACCTCTACACAGGACAATCTGTAGACCGTTACAAAGCTCTGTCTTCAGAGACCTCTACACAGGACAATCTGTAGACTGTTACAAAGCTCTGTCTGCAGAGACCTCTACACAGGACAATCTGTAGACTGTTCCAAAGCTCTGTCTGCAGAGACCTCTACACAGGACAATCTGTAGACCGTTACAAAGCTATGTCTTCAGAGACCTCTACACAGGACAAGCTGTAGACCGTTACAAAAGGACGGACGACACTAGATCCGATATGGAATGCGGCCAAAAGAGAAAAGCACCTCATCAAGTCATAGCCTTACCCTGCATCACACAGGCTGGGTGGTCGGGGGGTTGTTCACTTTAAAGAAAATAGCAAATACTACAGTCTGTTTGATCTGTGTCAGGGCTTTCTAAAGGTTTTACTATCTGGCTCTCTGCCAGGTTCATCCAGTCACGGCTTATAACATCTCTGTTTGAGCCATTTAGGTCTTTGTTGAGTTTCCTCATCCTCGATGTCATCGGCTAGACAAGCTGTATTGTGTGATTGGGTTTGTTACGGGGGGTTTGTTACGGGGGTTATGTGCAGGGGAGAAAGCAGAATACATGTATTCCTGGTACGGGACCTCCTATATTTTAGGAGTCTAGTCATAGAACTACATATAGTATCTCTATTAATTCACTAGGATCTCTGTGGGTTTAGTCACAGAACTACATATATAATCTCTATTAATTCACTAGGATCTCTGTGGTCTAGTCATAGAACTACATATAGAATCTATATTAATTCACTAGGATCTCTGTGGGTTTAGTCACAGAACTACATTTAGAATCTCTATTAATTCACTAGGATCTCTGTGGTCTAGTCATAGAACTACATATAGAATCTCTATTAATTCACTAGGATCTCTGTGGTCTAGTCATAGAACTACATATAGAATCTATATTAATTCACTAGGATCTCTGTGGGTTTAGTCACAGAACTACATTTAGAATCTCTATTAATTCACTAGGATCTCTGTGGGTTTAGTCACAGAACTACATTTAGAATCTCTATTAATTCACTAGGATCTCTGTGGGTCTAGTCATAAAGATATGTCATTTAATTTTTAAAATGTATTAACTTTTCATTGTGGCATAAACACAACCATAAACTCAACCATTCATGATGTTTTCATCTGATTGTCAAACAAATCACTTCAAAAGGCCTCCTTTAACAGGCTTCCTCGCAGCTGGTTCATCCACTCACAACATGTCTCCAACCTCCAAACAGTGGTGAATGAAAGAGACACCTGCTTCATGCTGTTTAAACAGCAAAGGTTAAAACCCTTTAACGACCCCCCCGGGACCTGCTGGACAAAAGCCTACTGTGTCTCAGGTGTTAATAAAAGGTTAACCCTTTAACGACCCCCCCGGGACCTGCTGGACAAAAGCCTACTCTGTCTCAGGTGTTAATAAAAGGTTAACCCTTTAACGACCCCCCCGGGTGTTAATGTTTCTGTTCATTTCTGTTGACTTCTTCTCCCAAAGTGTTCTCGGACGCTCCGTTGTCTAGAAGCGAGTCATTAAAATGTTGAAACCGGCTCACAGTGACTAGCATAATTGTGTTGTGTTAATGGATGAAACAAATGGGAGAGATACACATATTTTTAGAAAGTATTCAGACCCCTTGATGAACAGAGCCTTTATCTACCTATCTACAACGGATGATAGGTAGATATCTTAGCTTAGGGTCGTTGTCCTGTTGGAAGGTGAACCTTCACCCTAGTCTGAGGTCCTGAGCGGGATTTCATCAAGGATCTCTAAGTACTTTGCTTCGTTCATCTTTCGCTCGATCCTGACTAGTCTCCCAGTTCATGCCACAGAAGAATAGCACGACAATGGGCCTCAGGATCTCCTCACGCTATCTCTGTGCATTCAAATTGCCATCGATAAAATTAAATTGTGCTCGTTATTCGTCACTTATACCTACCCATATCATAACCCCACCGCCACCATGGGGCAATGTTCACAACGTTGACATCAGCAAACCGCTCGCTCACACGACGCCATCTGTCCGGTACAGTTGAAACCGGGATTCATCTGTAAAGAGCTTCTGCAGCGAAGCCAGTGGCCATTGAAGGTGAGCATTTCCTCACTCGATTACGACGCCGAACTGCAGTCAGGTCAAGACCCTGATGACGACGTGCACGCAGATGTGCGGTTTCTCTCAAATTTTGTGCAGATTTGGTTGTGAAACCAGATGTGGGGGTCCTGGGCTGGCGTGGTTACAGGTGGTCTGTGGTTGTGAGGCCGGTTGGACGTACTGCCAAATTATCTAAAATGAAGTTGGAGGCGGCTTATGGTAGAGAAATTAACATTCAATTTTCTGCCAACAGCTCTGGTGGACAATCCTGCAGTCAGCATGTCAATTGCTCCCACAAAACTTGAGACATCTGCAGCATTGGGTTGTGACAAAACTGCACATTTTAGTGTGGCCTTTTATTGTCCCCAGCACAAAGTGCACCTGTGTAATGATCATTCTGTTTAATCAGCTTCTATATATGTCACACCTGTCAGGTGGATGGATTATCTTGGCAAAGGAGAAATGCTCCCTAACAAGGACGTAAACAACTTTGTAAACAATATTTGAAAGAAATAATATTTTTGTGCATCTCATGAAACCAACACTTTACATGTTGCGCTTATATTTTTGTTCAGTATACATTACGACAATATTATTACATTATGGCAGTATTACTACATTATGACACTATTATTACAGTATCATTAAATTATGACAACATTATTACATTAAGACAGTATAATTACATTAAGACAGTATAATTACATTAAGACAGTATAATTACATTAAGACAGTACAATTACAGTAAGACAGTATAATTAGAGTATCCTTAAATTATAACAACATTATTACATCATGTCAGTATAATTACATTATGACAGTATAATTACAGTAAGACAGTATTATAACACAGTATTATTACAGTAACACAGTATTACATTACAACAATATTACATTATTACCACATTATGCCAGTATTAGAGTATTATTACATTATGACAGTATTAGAGTATTATTACATTATGACAGTATTAGAGTAGTACTACATTATGACAGTATTAGAGTAGTACTACATTATGACAGTATTAGAGTATTATTACATTATGACAGTATTAGAGTAGTACTACATTATGACAGTATTAGAGTATTATTACATTATGACAGTATTAGAGCAGTATTACATTATGACAGTATTAGAGTAGTATTACATTGTTACAGTAGCATCACATTGACAGTATTACATTACGACAGTATTAGAGTATTATTACATTATGACAGTATTAGAGTAGTATTACATTACGACAGTATTAGAGTATTATTACATTATGACAGTATTAGAGTAGTATTACATTACGACAGTATTAGAGTAGTACTACATTATGACAGTATTAGAGTAGTATTACATTACGACAGTATTAGAGTAGTACTACATTATGACAGTATTAGAGTATTATTACATTATGACAGTATTAGAGTAGTACTACATTATGACAGTATTAGAGTAGTATTACATTATGACAGTATTAGAGTAGTATTACATTATGACAGTATTAGAGTAGTACTACATTATGACAGTATTAGAGTATTATTACATTATGACAGTATTAGAGTAGTACTACATTATGACAGTATTAGAGTATTATTACATTATGACAGTATTAGAGTAGTACTACATTATGACAGTATTAGAGTAGTATTACATTATGACAGTATTAGAGTAGTACTACATTATGACAGTATTAGA
This sequence comes from Oncorhynchus clarkii lewisi, assembly GCF_045791955.1. Taxonomy (NCBI): domain Eukaryota; kingdom Metazoa; phylum Chordata; class Actinopteri; order Salmoniformes; family Salmonidae; genus Oncorhynchus; species Oncorhynchus clarkii. The sequence goes on along the minus strand of NC_092152.1, from coordinate 2,693,209 downwards.
GTATTATTACATTATGACAGTATTAGAGTAGTACTACATTATGACAGTATTAGAGTAGTATTACATTACGACAGTATTAGAGTAGTACTACATTATGACAGTATTAGAGTAGTATTACATTATGACAGTATTAGAGTAGTACTACATTGTTACAGTAGCATCACATTGACAGTATTACATTACATTGACAGTAGTATGACAGTATGACAGTAGAATGACAGTGGTATGACAGTGTTATTACAGTATTATGACAGTATGACAGTACTATTACATTACGACAGTATTATTTCATTGACAGTATTATTACATTATGACAGTATTATTACAGTATTATTACATTATGACAACATTATTACATTAAGACAGTATTATAACAGTATTATTACATCATGACAGTATTATGACATTATGACAGTATTATTACATTATGACAGTATTATGACATTATGACATTATGACAGTATTATGACAGTATTATTACATTATGACAGTATTATGACATGACAGTATTATGACATTATTACATTATTATGACTGTATTATTACATTATGACAGTATTATTACATTATGACAGTATTATTACAGTATGACAGTATTATTACGTTATGACAGTATTATTACAGTATTATTACGTTATGACAGTATTATTACATTATGACAGTATTATGACAGTATTATTACATTATGACAGTATTATTACAGTATGACAGTATTATGACAGATAAGATTCTAGTATAATTATAGATTATATATTCTAGTATATTATAGATTCTAGTATAATTATAGATTATAGATTATAGTGTATTATATATTCTAGTATAATTATATATTCTAGTATAATTATAGATTATAGTATATTATAGATTCTAGTATAATTATAGATTATATATTCTAGTATATTATAGATTCTAGTATAATTATAGATTATAGATTATAGTGTATTATATATTCTAGTATAATTATATATTCTAGTATAATTATAGATTATAGTATATTATAGATTCTAGTATAATTATAAATCATAGTATATTATAGATTCTAGTATATTATATATTCTAGTATAATTATAAATCATAGTATATTATAGATTCTAGTATATTATATATTCTAGTATAATTATAAATCATAGTATATTATAGATTCTAGTATATTATAGATTCTAGTATAATTATAGATTATAGATTATAGTATATTATATATTCTAGTATAATTATAAATCATAGTATATTATAGATTCTAGTATATTATATATTCTAGTATAATTTTAAATCATAGTATATTATAGATTCTAGTATATTATAGATTCTAGTATAATTATAGATTATAGATTATAGTGTATTATATATTCTAGTATAATTATAAATCATAGTATATTATAGATTCTAGTATATTATAGATTCTAGTATAATTATATATTCTAGTATAATTATAGTATATTATATATTCTAGTATAATTATAGATTATAGATTATAGTATATTATATATTCTAGTATAATTATAAATCATAGTACATTATAGATTCTAGTATATTATAGATTCTAGTATAATTATAGATTATAGATTATAGTGTATTATATATTCTAGTATAATTATAAATCATAGTATATTATAGATTCTAGTATATTATAGATTCTAGTATAATTATAGATTATAGTATAATTATAGTATATTATAGATTCTAGTATATTATATATTCTAGTATAATTATAAATTATAGTATATTATAGATTCTAGTATAATTATAGATTTGAGTATATTATAGATTCTTGTATATTATAGATTCTTGTATATTATAGATTCTTGTATATTATAGATTCTAGTATAATTATAGATTATAGTATAATTATAGATTCTAGTATATTATAGATTCTTGTATATTATAGATTCTTGTATATTATAGATTCTATTATAGACTGGGTGGTTCGAGCCCTGAATGCAGATTGGCTGACAGCCGTGGGAAATCAGACCGTATACCGCGGGTACGACAAATGCGCTTATTACGTTGTTAACCAGTTTATAATAGTAATAAGGCACCTCTGGGGGTTTGTGTTATATGGCCAATATACCACGGCTAAGGGCTGTATCCAGGCACTCTGCGTTGCGTCGTGCTTAAGAACAGGTGTATTGGCCATATACCACGCCCCCTCTGGCCTTAAGGCTTAAGTATATTATAGATTATACTATACATCTGTCCACAAAACCAAAGAAAGAGGTGGGGGCCAGGTTGGAAGGGTACAGGGGAACAAATGGGGGTCAGGTTGGAAGGCTACGGGGGAACAACCTGGGCGGCAGGTAGGAAGGGGACGGGGGAACAAATGGGGGTCAGGTAGGAAGGGTACGGGGGAACAAATGGGGGTCAGGTAGGAAGGGTATGGGGGAACAACCTGGGCGTCAGGTAGGAAGGGTACGGGGGTGCTCCAAGGGTGTGTCTGTGTGTGTGTACTCCAGCCAAGAAAGAATAGCCACTATCCAGCTCTGCCCTCTCGGGTGGTTATGTCTTGCTGGTGGTTGAGACAGCGGTCAGTCGGTGGGTCGGTCTGTGTCTGCGCGTGTGTGTGTGTGTGTGTGTGTGTGTGTGGTTAGAGTAACCACAGCCAACAGTGCAGGCCTCCACTCTAAGCAGGCATTCAGCTCAGGGCATCACAGGGGTTTTCTGGACCACTTTATGTTAAGAAGGGCTCTAAACAGCCTACAGGACCACAAGACCAAACACCAAGAAGGGAGCAGAGCGAAGGAGACGAGAGGAGAGATTTAAATACTACATGCCACAACAGGGCTGGACTGTCTGGCCCCATTCCACAGCCACTGACTTCTCCAGTGTCCTCTCCACTGCCCTCTCCACTGCCCTGTCCACTGCCCTGTCCACTGCCCTGTCCACTGCCCTGTCCACTGCCCTATGGGACCTGGTTGAAAGTAGAGCTGAGCCCTATGGGACCTGGTTTAAAGTAGAGCTGAGCCCTATGGGACCTGGTTGAAAGTAGAGCTGAGCCCTATGGGACCTGGTTGAAAGTAGAGCTGAGCCCTATGGGACCTGGTTGAAAGTAGAGCTGAGCCCTATGGGACCTGGTTGAAAGTAGAGCTGAGTCCTATGGGACCTGGTTGAAAGTAGAGCTGAGCCCTATGGGACCTGGTTAAAAATAGAGATGAGCCCTATGGGAGCTGGTTAAAAGTAGAGCTAAGCCCTATGGGACCTGGTTGAAAGTAGAGCTGAGCCCTATGGGACCTGGTTGAAAGTAGAGCTGAGCCCTAACAGACCTGGTTGAAAGTAGAGCTGAGCCCTAACAGACCTGGTTGAAAGTAGAGCTGAGCCCTATGGGACCTGGTTGAAAGTAGAGCTGAGCCCTAACAGACCTGGTTGAAAGTAGAGCTGAGCCCTATGGGACCTGGCTGAAAGTAGAGCTGAGCCCTATGGGACCTGGTTGAAAGTAGAGCTGAGCCCTAACAGACCTGGTTGAAAGTAGAGCTGAGCCCTAACAGACCTGGTTGAAAGTAGAGCTGAGCCCTATGGGACCTGGCTGAAAGTAGAGCTGAGCCCTAACAGACCTGGTTGAAAGTAGAGCTGAGCCCTATGGGACCTGGCTGAAAGTAGAGCTGAGCCCTATGGGACCTGGTTGAAAGTAGAGCTGAGCCCTAACAGACCTGGTTGAAAGTAGAGCTGAGCACTATGGGACCTGGATGAAAGTAGAGCTGAGCCCTATGGGACCTGGTTGAAAGTAGAGCTGAGCCCTAACAGACCTGGTTGAAAGTAGAGCTGAGCCCTAACAGACCTGGTTGAAAGTAGAGCTGAGCCCTATGGGACCTGGATGAAAGTAGAGCTGAGCCCTATGGGACCTGGTTGAAAGTAGAGCTGAGTCCTATGGGACCTGGTTGAAAGTAGAGCTGAGCCCTATGGGACCTGGTTGAAAGTAAAGCTGAGCCCTATGGGACCTGGTTGAAAGTAGAGCTGAGCCCTATGGGACCTGGTTGAAAGTAGAGCTGAGCCCTATGGGACCTGGTTGAAAGTAGAGCTGAGCCCTATGGGACCTGGTTGAAAGTAGAGCTGAGCCCTATGGGACCTGGTGTAAAGTAGAGCTGAGCCCTATGGGACCTGGTGTAAAGTAGAGCTGAGCCCTATGGGACCTGGTTGAAAGTAGAGCTGAGCCCTATGGGACCTGGTTGAAAGTAGAGCTGAGCCCTATGGGACCTGGTTGAAAATAGAGCTGAGCCCTAACAGGCCTGGTTGAAAGTAGAGCTGAGCCCTATGGGATCTGGCGTAAAGTAGAGCTGAGCCCTATGGGACATGGTTGAAAGTAGAGCTGAGCCCTATGGGATCTGGCGTAAAGTAGAGCTGAGCCCTATGGGACCTGGTTGAAAGTAAAGCTGAGCCCTATGGGACCTGGTTGAAAGTAGAGCTGAGCCCTATGGGACCTGGATGAAAGTAGAGCTGAGCCCTATGGGACCTGGTCCGAGCTGAGCCCTATGGGACCTTGTTGAAAGTAGAGCTGAGCCCTATGGGACCTGGTTGAAAATAGAGCTGAGCCCTAACAGGCCTGGTTGAAAGTAGAGCTGAGCCCTATGGGATCTGGCGTAAAGTAGAGCTGAGCCCTATGGGACCTGGTTGAAAGTAGAGCTGAGCCCTATGGGATCTGGCTTAAAGTAGAGCTGAGCCCTATAGGACCTGGTTGAAAGTAGAGCTGAGCCCTATGGGACCTGGTTGAAAGTAGAGCTGAGCCCTATGGGACCTGGTCCGAGCTGAGCCCTATGGGACCTGGTTGAAAGTAGAGCTGAGCCCTATGGGACCTGGTTGAAAGTAGAGCTGAGCACTATGGGACCTGGTTGAAAGTAGAGCTGAGCACTATGGGACCTGGTTGAAAGTAGAGCTGAGCCCTATGGGACCTGGTTGAAAGTAGAGCTGAGCACTATGGGACCTGGTTGAAAGTAGAGCTGAGCACTATGGGACCTGGTTGAAAGTAGAGCTGAGCCCTATGGGACCTGGTTGAAAATAGAGCTGAGCCCTAACAGGCCTGGTTGAAAGTAGAGCTGAGCCCTATGGGATCTGGCGTAAAGTAGAGCTGAGCCCTATGGGACCTGGTTGAAAGTAGAGCTGAGCCCTATGGGATCTGGCTTAAAGTAGAGCTGAGCCCTATAGGACCTGGTTGAAAGTAGAGCTGAGCCCTATGGGACCTGGTTGAAAGTAGAGCTGAGCCCTATGGGACCTGGTTGAAAGTAGAGCTGAGCCCTATAGGACCTGGTCCGAGCTGAGGCCTAACGGACCTGGTTGAAAGTAGAGCTGAGCCCTATGGGACCTGGTTGAAAGTAGAGCTGAGCCCTATGGGACCTGGTCCGAGCTGAGCCCTATAGGACCTGGTTGAAAGTAGAGCTGATCCCTATGGGACCTGGCTGAAAGTAGAGATGAGCCCTAACAGACCTGGTTGAAAGTAGAGCTGAGCCCTATGGGACCTGGCTGAAAGTAGAGATGAGCCCTAACAGACCTGGTTGAAAGTAGAGCTGAGCCCTATGGGACCTGGCTGAAAGTAGAGATGAACCCTAACAGACCTGGTTGAAAGTAGAGCTGAGCCCTATGGGATCTGGCTTAAAGTAGAGCTGAGCCCTATGGGACCTGGTTGAAAGTAGAGCTGAGCCCTATGGGACCTGGTCCGAGCTGAGCCCTATGGGACCTGGTTGAAAGTAGAGCTGAGCCCTATGGGACCTGGTTGAAAGTAGAGCTGAGCCCTAACAGACATGGTTGAAAGTAGAGCTGAGCCCTATGGGACCTGGTTGAAAGTAGAGCTGAGCCCTATGGGACCTGGTTGAAAGTAGAGCTGAGCCCTATGGGACCTGGTTGAAAGTAGAGCTGAGCCCTATGGGACCTGGTTGAAAGTAGAGCTGAGCCCTATGGGACCTGGTTGAAAGTAGAGCTGAGCCCTATGGGACCTGGTTGAAAGTAGAGCTGAGCCCTATGGGACCTGGTTGAAAGTAGAGCTGAGCCCTATGGGACCTGGTTGAAAGTAGAGCTGAGCCCTATGGGACCTTGCTGAAAGTAGAGCACTAAAAATGGAGTATGGTGCCATTTGGGACAAAGCCCCTATGTCTTTCTCTACTGACTTGGTTACATATTTGTTCTGATAACTGGCTGTAACATCAAGTCTCCAGTTATCTCTAGTACAACATCTCCCCCTCATCTCCCCTTCTCCCTTCTCCTCCATTCTTTTTATTTATTTTATTTAACCTTAAACAGAAAAAGCCCATTGAGACCCAGAGTCTCTTTTTCAAGGGAAACCTGGCCAAGAAGGTAGCAACTGCCCAAGGCGGCGCAGGCTGAGTCAGGGAGCCGTCGGAGAGGTCGGAAGGACGACCCCACCACCGTACTCCCCAATCCGACAGTCAGCCGGGCTAAAGGACTGCATACCCGTAGAGAGACAGCTAGGGGAGAGTCGAGCTACCGCAGCCGACCCCAGATGGATGAACACCAAAGGAGGTGTTTCGAGTGTGGCGCCGGGGACACCTCGCATGGAGTTGATGCCATCAGCGGGCCCGGGAGACGAGCCGGGCTATGCAGTAAACTACGTCACCTCCTGTTGGGCCCACAGACCACCAACCACCAGGATACATGGCCAATCAATCAATCACATTTATTTATAAAGCCCTTCTTACATCAGCTGATGTCACAAAGTGGTGTACAGAAACCCAGCCTAAAACCCCAAACAGCAAGCAATGCAGGTGTAGAAGCATGGTCCCGGTGAAAGTTGACGGTCATGACACTCATGCTCTGTAGGATTTCGGGAGCATGGTAACGCTCATACAAGTGCCTGCTGGCACATCTGAGCGACCGTGGTGAGGAGTTGTCTGTCTCTCGCGTCCACGGCAACACCAAGAAGGTAATCGACCGGGCAGGCCACCATCGTGATGCCACAAGAGAACTGCCAGATGGTGGTGGGTGCCGTACCCCTACTCGTTGAACGAGATTGTCCGCTGTTCACGGCACTGTGGAGCCGGAGACCGACGAGAGCGGGGACGGACCGTCGCCTGGTTCCATATGAGCCTTGGAAAACTAGTGCCGCAGCTGCCCGGGGTGTCAAATCACCGCCCCAAAAGCACACTTCCGGCACCCGCTGATTCCGGAAGTATCATTTAAACGCATTGCCATGGACATAGTGGGCCCACTGGTAAAAACATCCTGAGGACACCGGTACATTCAGCTTATAGTAGATTATGCCACCCGATATCCCGAGGCTATTCCCCTATGGGCGGCAGTCTCCACCTCTTCAGCCGGGTGGGCATCCCAAACAAGATCCTGACCGACCAAGGTACCGAGTTCATGTCCCGACTAATGACTAATGAAGGCTTTGCGTCTCCTACAGACAGATGGGCTCGTCAAACGGTTCAATAAGACGCTCAAACAAACGCTGCGGAAGATGAGGGAGCGGACGACAGCCATATGGCCAGTGGTAAGGGAACATATGGGGAAGGCCCAGTGCGGCCAAACCAAGGTCTACAATCAGGCTACCCAGCCCAGAGAGTTCCATGTGGGTGAGATGATAGTTTTAATCCCCACCGCAGAAAGTAAGTTCCTGGCAACATGGCACGGGGTCGTATGAGGTAACAGAGAAGCTGGGACGCATAAATTACCGCGTACGGCAGCTGTTAAGATGGAAACCCCAAAAAGATTTACAACGTGAACCCATTGAAGAGGTGGCACGTGTGGACAGCCTTGGCCGTGTTGTGGTCAAAGCCCAGAAGTATGCGCTCCGGGAGTTAATCGATCGTGAGCTTATCGAACGACCCTCATTGAACACCACGTCCGCACCCGGTCCAGAGAAACGTTCCCGAAAAAGAGGCTATACTGGATCCCCGAAGGAAGGCTGTGAAGCAGGAGGCGGCTATGCTGAGGATGGGAGTCATCGAGGAGTCCCACAGCGCATGGTGCCCAAACCAGACGGTAGTCTGCGTTTCTGCAATGACTTCCGGGCTTTTTTTGTTCAATGCCGAGGGTGGACAAGCTCATCGACTGGTTGTGAAACGCCCGGTACCTGCCCAAGGTATATTGGCAAGTACGTTTGGCAGCCTCCTCCCGGGAGAAAATGCCATTCTCAACAACGGATGGCTTATACCAATACCATGGACTGAGTCCTCCGACCCCACCAAACAGTACGCACAGGCCTATTTGAATGATGTCATCATCCACAGCCAAAGTTGGGAAGAGCACCTGACACGCCTCCAGGCGGTGCTGGACTCGCTCAGGCAACCCGGGTTGACAGAGAACACCCAAGAAATGCAAGCTGGGGTTTGAGGATGTGGAGTACCTTGGGTATTTAATCAGACGGAGGAACGTCAAGCCCCTGGAGAGGAAGGTCCAGGCAGTTCGTGACTGGCCTGTTCCCCGCACCAAGACACAGGTGAAGTCCTTCCTGGGGCTGGCGGGATACTATAGCCAGTTTATCCCCAACTTTGCAGCTAAAGCCTCTCCCTTACCGATCTGACCAAGGCCCGCCTCCCGAAAACAGTGAAGTGGTCGGATGAGGCTGAAGCGGCGTTCAGGAGGAAGCTGAAGGAAGCCCTGTGCTCCCATCGGATTCTCGTGACACCCGATTTACAGGTACCGATGCTGGTGCAGACAGATGCCTGAGACACGGGACTTGGGGCCGTCCTGTCCCAGGTACACAATGGGGAGGAACATCCCAAAAGGGAAGAGAGTAGGGTGAAGGAGGAGAGGACAGGAAAAGGCTTTGTAGATGAACACATACAAATGTTGCTTTCGGCGCATATAAAATGAGGGCCAATAAGGGCCAACCCACCATTTGGCAGAAGGTGCAATGGTGGGTGAGTGACTTGGCATTTGTCATAAAGCATTAGGATGCATGATAAACAGAGTCCAGTCTCTGTTAGACAGAGGAGGCTGCATGGTAAACAGAGTCCAGTCTCTGTAAGACAGAGGAGGCTGCATGCATATACAACAAGTGACCATAATCAATTACAGAGAGAAGGGGCCTGAAGAAGCTTCTTTTTACAGTAACACACTGTACCCTATGAAGACACAGTAACACACTGTACCCTATGAAGACACAGTAACACACTGTACCCTATGAAGACACAGTAACACACTGTATCCTAGGAAGACACAGTATGAAGACACAGTAACACACTGTACCCTATGAAGACACAGTATGAAGACACAGTAACACACTGTACCCTATGAAGACACAGTATGAAGACACAGTAACACACTGTACCCTATGAAGACACAGTATGAAGACACATTAACACACTGTATCCTAGGAAGACACAGTAACACACTGTACCCTATGAAGACACAGTAACACACTGTACCCTATGAAGACACAGTAACACACTGTATCCTAGGAAGACACAGTATGAAGACACAGTAACACACTGTACCCTATGAAGACACAGTATGAAGACACAGTAACACACTGTACCCTATGAAGACACAGTATGAAGACACAGTAACACACTGTACCCTATGAAGACACAGTATGAAGACACAGTAACACACTGTACCCTATGAAGACACAGTAACACACTGTACCCTATGAAGACACAGTATGAAGACACAGTAACACACTGTACCCTATGAAGACACAGTAACACACTGTACCCTATGAAGACACAGTAACACACTGTACCCTATGAAGACACAGTAACACACTGTACCCTATGAAGACACAGTAACACACTGTACCCTATGAAGACACAGTAACACACTGTACCCTATGAAGAAATCCATTATTGTTGGTCTGTCAATATGCCATCAATAGGAGTAGATACCAATCTACCTCCTCTGGAACTACAAAAGCTTTGAGTTGAACCATGGTTAGAACCCAACACTTCAAAACACATCATTAAATAATGTACCATTTCACTAGCAACTGCAAGAACTGGTCAACATCGTCTCCTTCTGACCAGGAGAGGGGAAGATGCTGCCTGGCAGGCCTATTGCGCAGCTGAGCATTGGGAATTTGCCTGAATGAACACAACTAAAGGACAACAGTTTGGTCAGAGGGCCGTGTGGGTGTAAAGAGTGAACATATGGATTACTTTCAGAGACAAAGCTAGTCAACCCTGAGCCATGTTCAATGCCAGACATGATTTAACACTGTCATGAGGATATGGCTGCATACACAGGTGGCTAGAAGGCTTCCCTCCCTCCCTTCATCCATCCCTCCCTCCCTCCCATCATCCATCCCTTCCTCCCTCCCTCCATTCATCCCTCCCTTCATCCCTCCCTTCATCCCTCCCTCCCTTCCTCCCTCCCTTCATCCCTCCCTCCATTCATCCCTCCCTTCATCCATCCCTCCCTCCCTCCCATCATCCATCCCTTCCTCCCTCCCTCCATTCATCCCTCCCTTCATCCCTCCCTCCATTCATCCCTCCCTTCATCCCTCCCTCCCTTCCTTCCTCCCTCCCTCCCTTCCTCCCTCCCTTCATCCCTCCCTCCCTCCCTTCATCCATCCCTCCCTCCCTTCATCCATCCCTCCCTCCCTTCATCCATCCCCCCCTCCCTTCATCCATCCCCCCCTCCCTCCCTTCATCCATCCCTTCCTCCCTCCCTCCCTCCATTCATCCCTCCCTCCCTCCCTCCCTTCCTTCCTCCCTCCATTCATCCCTTCCTCCCTCCCTCCCTCCATCCCTTCCTCCCTCCCTCCATCCATCCCTCCCTCCATCCATCCCTCCCTCCCTCCATCTATCCCTCCCTCCCTCCCTCCCTCCCTCCCTCCCTCCCTTCCTTCCTTCATCCATCCCTCCCTCCCTCCCTTCCTCCATCCCTTCCTCACTCCCTCCCTTCATCCATCCATCCCTCCCTTCCTCCCTCCATCCATCCCTTCCTCCCTCCATCCATCCTCCCTCCCTCCCTCCCTCCCTCCCTTCATCCATCCATCCCTCCCTTCATCCATCCCTTCATCCATCCCTCCCTTCATCCATCCCTCCCTCCCTTCCTCCATCCCTCCCTCCCTTCCTCCATCCCTACATCCATCCCTTCCTTCCTCTATCCCTCCCTTCATCCCTCCCTCCCTCCATCCATCCATCCATCCCTTCCTTCATCCATCCCTCCCTTCCTCATCCATCCTTCCCTTCCTCCATCCCTCCCTCCATCCCTACACCCTTCTGGAGCAGCTAGCTGCCCATCTAATCTCTGGGGAAGAATAAAATCTGTTCGAAAGAGAGGGCGAATTGAGGGGGGTCCCGTCTGGCTGCAAAGAGAAACAGTGGGGGGTGAGAGGAACAACAGGGAGGGGGGGGGCACAGATACACAGTGATGTCAGAGGTGATGGAGGGCCAGTTGGCGACACAGACAGCTTCCTACTCAGGTTGGGGGTATGAGGAGCTGAGCTGAATGTAGAGGGCACTGAGTCAAACTCGGAGAGACCGTGAGGTGAGACGCGGATGCAGCTTGAGCCCCACCCTCTTCAACATATACATCAACGGATTGGCCAGGGCACTACAACATCTAGACACCGCTGTCCTAGAGCATAGAAAACTAGACATACCTCGGGCCTAAACATCAGCGTCACAGGTAACTTCCACAAAGCTGTGAACGATCTGAGAGACAAGGCAAGATGGGCATTCTATGACATCAACAGAAGATTTGACATACCAATTAGGATCTGGCTAAAAATAATTTAATCAGTTATAGAACCCATTGCCCTTTATGGTTGTGAGGTCTGGGGTCTGCTCACCAACCAAGACTTTACAAAATGGGACAAACACCAAATTGAGACTCTGCATGCAGAATTCTGCAAAATACAGTGTAAAACATAACACACCAAATAATGCAGAGCAGAATCAGGCCGATACCCACTAAAATACAGAAAAATTATACAACCATCAAAAAAGAGAGCGAGAGCGAGAGAGCGAGAGAGAGACCTACTGGACCTACTGACCTTTGTTACTAGCAAAACACTGGTGCCAACCACAGCAAAACACTGGTGCCAACCACAGCAAAACACTGGTGCCAACCACAGCAAAACACTGGTGTCATAACTCGCTAATAATGAGTGATTCTGAACCTCCCACTGCACCTAGAAGAAGAACAAGACATAAGACAAAAAGTCCTCAAAAAATATTTGATAAAAAAAAATAATAATTTGGTCTTACTGCTTTTAGCCCATTGAAACGCATTGAATAACAGATTCACTACATGGAACAGATGGTTCCTCCTCCTTTAGATGTGTCCATTGTGTTGATCAGGATTGTTTTACATGTATTTAACCCCTTGTTCTGTCGCACTAAACAGTCTCCATATATACTTCCATTCATCATTTCCCAACCGGGACCGTGGCACCTTCAGACCAGTCTGTGTCCGTGAGAGTCTCAACTTTCCACAGAGGGGTCGTATTAGTCTGTAGCCCAAACTGTTTGGACACTTACAGACCAGTCTGTGGGCGTGAGAGTCTCAACTTTCCACAGAGGGGTCGTATTAGACTGTAGCCCAAATTGTTTGGACACTTACAGACCAGTCTGTGGGCGTGAGAGTCTCAACTTTCCACAGAGGGGTCGTATTAGTCTGTAGCCCAAACTGTTTGGACACTTACAGACCAGTGGAGGCTGCTGAGGGGAGGACGGGCTCATTATAATAGCTGGAATGGAGTCAATGGAGTGAAATCAACCAGATAGAAACCGCGTCTTTGATGTGTTTGATACCATTCCAGTGAATCCATTCCAGACATTATTATGAGCCTTCCTCCACTGCTACAGACAGGAGTTGGCACATCAGCTGTACCGACTTCAGACGAGTCTCCAGACTCTTGTGGGGGTCGTAGAGTAAAATGGAGAACACCGTGTTCGTGATGAGTCTCGTCTTTTTTTCCAACTGGTACCGGGGGCCCTTTACACAAGGCCTGTAGGCGTCCGAGTGAAAAACAACCGACATGTTCCTGAGAGTCGACAGATATAATAGTTTTGTTGGCCAAACCATTCGGACGCTACAGAAGATTTTGTTGAAAATACAGATTTTTTCGGGACGTCTCGGGGTCTGACAAACACCGCTCTGTCATCTTTCATCGAAGATCCAGAAGTGTTACATCGAATGTGGTGGATTGAGATGCAAAAAAATAAATAGATATTTATATCTGAAACTGAATTACTTTTATGGGGATGTTTTTATTATGCTAATTTCATCAACCTTAGGGGGCAAAGTAATCCAAAAGTTACTAAAAGTAATCAGATTACGTTACTGACTGAGGTAATCCAAAGCTATGTTACTAATTACAATTTTAGGCTGGTAACTAGTAACGGATTACATTTCTAAAGTAACCTACCCAGCCCTGCACACACACACACACACACACACACACACACAGAAGAGCCTAGTATCAACAACTTGAGAATAGCAGGCTATCACCAACTGAGAAGTTCTCATCAGTAGTGAGCTACAAAACAAAACCGATTGAATCGGATGATGATTAATATGATCAATATATGATGATATTTCATCAATATTTTTAAAAAAAGAAGGAGAAAACAGTAAACGCAGACTATGCAAATCAATGCAAACGTCCCCTGCGCTGCACTATAGGGCTACGTCGATAACGTAGCCTAATGTCAAACTTTTTCCAAGCAAATAAGCGGTCGAAAAGGCGGTAACACATCACACATTGCAAATCCATTCTATTCAAAAACGATATGTATATTTTCGTCCAGCTTTTTTGCAATGCAATGCGAACGAATGAGTTCTATGTAACTCTTGAAACTTGAATGATTCTCCAACTTTGAATTATGGAACTCAGACTCTTGACGTTCAAATAAATAGCTCATATACATTATCTTCTATACATTATCTTCTAAACATTATCTTCTATACATTATCTTCTAAACAATGCTTTTTATAGCTTTGGATCTATTCAACCAATTCACATAGAATAAGAACCCTTTAAAAAATAAATAGTAGATGAAGAATATAACCTGATCTAAACAGCATGTTAAGGAATCATTTGTTTTGTGTTACACTAGCTGATGCACCCTCAACTCCGTTCTCTTATATCGAGGCGGAGTTCAGCTTTGATGACTGGTCGCGGAATTTGCAAGCAACAACATGAGTCGATTCTTGTAAAAAATGTACATTCTGAAAACGCTTACCTGTACTTATGCTTGTCCCGTACAACTGATGCCCACATGCAAATGCCGAAATTCCAACTTTCAATAAAAACTTTTAGGGAATACAACCACGGACTTCTCCTTAGTTGAGGGTTCCTCCGCTAAAAGGGGATTCATTTACGCCTGAGTAGCAAAACAAAACGTTAGTTATCCGAAGAGTAGACTTCTCAAATAACTGAAAACAATCCAGGGAAATTATTTTCTGCACGCAAATAATAAGAAATAAATAAAAGTCCTTCATACAATGTATTCACAAATGTGCGCGAAGCCTAAATATGAAATTACATTGAATCATAAATTAATCCTTGCTAAATTAAGACGGGACTGTTGTGCGCGTTCGTCACTGGTAGCGTCGCTTGACACCAGCGGCTCGTCAGCAACATTAAAAAGGTACTTCCGGGTCACGGAACTTCGGAAAGTTTCAGAATAAAAGTCCCCCACGTCAAATATTTTCTTAGCTCCATTGTTGGTTAAGGGCTTGTAAGTAAGCATTTCACGGTAAGTTCTACACCTGTTGTATTCATGATATATTCTAAATAATTGCTAAACATGAACAATTATTCATATTTGTTCATTTTTACCTGACATTTGCATTAAATGTGAGTTTTAAATTAATAGCTCCAATGCAATCAAATCAAATGTTATTTATCACATGAGTTGAATACAACAAGTGTAGACTTTACAGTGAAGTGTGGCAGATGTGTTGTTGTCTTCCCTTACCACCTGGGGGCGGCCCGTCAGGAAGTCCAGGATCCAGTTGCAGTGGGAGGTGTTAGTCCCAGGGTCCTTAGCTTAGTGATGAGCTTTGAGGGCACTACGGTGTTGAACGCTGAGCTGTAGTCAATGAATAGCATTCTCACACAGGTGTTCCTTTTGTCCAGGTGGGAAAGGGCAGTGTGGAATGCAATAGAGATTGCATCATCTGTGGATCTGTTGGGGCAGGATGCAAATTGGAGTGGGTCTAGGGTTTCTGGGATAATGGTGTTGTGAGCCATGACCAGCCTTTCAAAGCTCTTCATGGGTACAGATGTGAGTGCTACGGGTCAGTTGTCTGGAACAACTGATGCTCTCATGCATGTTTCAGTGTTACTTGGCTCGAAGCGAGCATAGAAGCAATTTAGCTCATCTGGGAGGTTTGTGTCACTGGGCAGCTCTCAGCTCGTGGCATGTGCTTTCCTTTGTAGTCTGTAACAGTTTGCAGGCACTGCCACATCCAACGAGCGTCGCAGCCGGTGTTGTACGATTCAATCTAGTTTTTACATCTCAACTGTCAGTAGAAACCACATTTGTTTAAGCAAGTCAGCCATATCAGCTATGTCTTTTTAAAAGGCAGTAAATGAGGCTGAATGAACTGTTCCGCTGCCAGACAAGGCTCTGCTGATAGCCAGGTGTAGCAGTGGTAAGGTGTTGGGACAGCTTTAAGTAGGCCCTAACAGTTTTTTGGGCACCTTTGTTACCATTATAGCGTAATTAATGTGTTGTTTAGTGTTGTGTTGTGGCTTTTGTTTTTTGATGTCCCACCAAGATTTAAAATCGCCACTGTCAGGTAGATGGACGTAATCCATGTGTGTTTGTTCACTAACGTTACAGAGATAACATCAATGAATTCATTCACGATAACATGAGATGTTGTATTTTGGATGAATTTTCAGGGGAAAAAAAAAGATGATTGCATTAATGTTATCTAAGAATGTGTATGTCAGACTCATTGAGTAGGATTGGTGAACGTCTTGAAATAACGCTTCCGTGGACATCGTCAAAAGATCAATCTGCAATGATGTGCCGAAAGTGGTGTAACCTGTACACACACAGATTGTTTGGTGTGTTTCAGGAGCTGGTATACTGAACCCTGATCTTACTTCTGTGTTACTGTTGATGATAATTTGTTATGAATAAAGTATAAATTAATAAATTGCTTAGCACCAGTAAATGAACAAGAATCATAAAAATAAAATACAAAATATTTGGATTGTATTACAATTGTGCATGACCAAAGGTATGTGGACACCTGCTCGTCGAATATCTCATTCCAAAATCACAGGCAGTAATATGGAGTTGGTGCTTTAACAGCCTCCTCTCTTCTGGGAAGGCTTTCCACTAGATGTTGTAATATTTCTGTGGGGACTTGCTTCCCAAGAGCGTGGTGGGCGATTAGGTCCGTTGTCGGTGTTCCAATTTGTCCCAAAGGTTTTCAATGGGGTTAAGGTCAGGGATATGTGCAGGCCAGTCAAGTTCTTCGACACTGATCTCAACAAACCATTTCTGTACAGACCTCGCTTTGTGCACGGGGGCATTGTCATGCTGAAACATGAAAGGACCTTCCCCAAACTGTTGTCACAAAGTTGGAAGCACAGAAATGTCTAGAATGTCATTGTATGCTTGTAGCGTTAAGATCTCCCTTCACTGGAACTATGGGGCCCGAACCATGAAAAACAGCACCAGACCGTTATTCCTTCTTCACCAAACTTTACAGTATGCACTATGCATTGGGGCAGGTAGGATTATCCTGGCATCCGCCAAACTCAGATTTGTCTGTCGGACAACCAGATGGTGAAGCGTGATTCATCACTCCAGAGAACGTGTTTCCTCTGCCACAGAATCCAATGGCGGAGAGCTTTACACCCCTCCAGCTGACGCTTGGCATTGCTCATGGTGATCTTAGGCTTGTGTGTGGCTGCTCGGCCATGGAAACCCATTTCATGAAGATCCCGGAGAACAGTTCTTGTGCTGACATTTCTTCCAGAGGCAGTTTGCAAACGAGGACAGATTATTTTTACGCACTACGTACTTCAGCACTCGGCGCTCCAGTTCTGTGAGCTTCTGTGGCCTACCACTTCACGGTCCGGTTCTGTGAGCTTCTGTGGCCTACCACTTCACGGTCCGGTTCTGTGAGCTTCTGTGGCCTACCACTTCACGGTCCGGTTCTTGTGTGGCCTACCACTTCACGGTTAAGCCGCTGTTGCTCCTTGACGGGCAGGGCAGGGCAGAAATTTGACAAACTGACTTGTTGGAAAGGTGGCATCTTATAACGGTGCCAGATTGAAAATCACTGAGTTCTTCGGTACGGACCATTCTACTGCAAATGTTTGGAGATTGTATTGTTTTTAAAAATGTTATTTTTTACATTTTACCCCCCTTTTTCGTGGTATCCAATTGTTAGTAGTTAGTATCTTGTCTCATCTCTACAACTCCCGTACGGGCTCGGGAGAGACGAAGGTTCAAAGTCATGTGTCCTCCGAAACACAACCCAGCCGCACTGCTTCTTAACACAGCGCGCATCCAACCCGGAAGCCAGCCGCACCAATGTGTCGGAGGAAACACCGTGCACCTGGCAACCTGGATAGCGTGCACTGCGCCCGGCCCGCCACAGGAGTAAAATAATAATAATAATAAAAATAATTTAAACATTATTCACTATGCAAAGCTACAACAAACAAAAAAAGATCGATTTTGTGCCATATCAGACGCATAGAGGTTTTACCACGGACTTTTATTTTGAAGGCAAAATCCGAAAACCGGAAGTCTTCTTGTGTATAGATGCAGTTACGTTTAGCTGAAGTTGAGCCTAAATAATATTTCCATACTCCTTCTTCAGAGCAGAACCCCGACTGCATGGGGCGGAGTCAGCGCCATTGATTTATGAGCTCTTTGTCCAATCAGGGAGAAGTTGACAGAATAATGAGATATATAGCCTCCTCGGGATCTGTTCTCTTTATAAAATGAGGTATAAAGGGTTATTAATAACGGTTAATATAATAATGTAATAAACAAGTAAAACCATTGAATTGGTGTGTGTGTGTCCCACAATTTCTACTGGGCTACTGCTGCCTTCCCCCTCCCTGGCCAGTGGGCTAAATCAAATCAAATGTATTTATATAGCCCTTCGTACATCAGCTGATATCTCAAAGTGCTGTACAGAAACCCAGCCTAAAACCCCAAACAGCAAGCAATGCAGGTGTAGAAGCACGGTGGCTAGGAAAAACTCCCTAGAAAGGCCAAAACCTAGGAAGAAACCTAGAGAGGAACCAGGCTATGTGGGGTGGCCAGTCCTCTTCTGGCTGTGCCGGGTGGAGATTATAACAGAACATGGCCAAGATGTTCAAATGTTCATAAATGACCAGCATGGTCGAATAATAATAAGGCAGAACAGTTGAAACTGGAGCAGCAGCACGGCCAGGTGGACTGGGGACAGCAAGGAGTCATCATGTCAGGTAGTCCTGGGGCATGGTCCTAGGGCTCAGGTCCTCCGAGAGAGAGAAAGAAAGAGAGAAGGAGAGAATTAGAGAACGCACACAGGACACCGAATAGGACAGGAGAAGTACTCCAGATATAACAAACTGACCCTAGCCCCCCGACACATAAACTACTGCAGCATAAATACTGGAGGCTGAGACAGGATGGGTCAGGAGACACTGTGGCCCCATCCGAGGACACCCCCGGACAAGGCCAAACAGGAAGGATATAACCCCACCCACTTGGCCAAAGCATAGCCACCACACCACTAGAGGGATATCTTCAACCACCAACTTACCATCCTGAGACAAGGCTGAGTATAGCCCACAAAGACCTCCGCCACGGCATAACCCAAGGGGGGGGGGGGGGGGGGGGGGGGAGCGCCAACCCAGACAGGATGACCACATCAGTGAATCAACCCACTCAGGTGACGCACCCCCTCCAGGGACGACATGAGAGAGCCCCAGTAAGCCAGTGACTCAGCCCCTGTAATAGGGTTAGAGGCAGAGAATCCCAGTGAAAAGAGGGGAACCGGCCAGGCAGAGACAGCAAGGGCGGTTCGTTGCTCCAGAGCCTTTCCGTTCACCTTCCCACTCCTGGGCCAGACTACACTCAATCATATGACCCACTGAAGAGATGAGTCTTCAGTAGAGACTTGAAGGTTGAGACTGAGTTTGCGTCTCTGACATGGGTAGGCAGACCGTTCCATAAAAGTGGAGCTCTATAGGAGAAAGCCCTGCCTCCAGCTGTTTGCTTAGAAATTCTAGGGACAATTAGGAGGCCTGCGTCTTGTGACCGTAGCGTACGTGTAGGTATGTACGGCAGGACCAAATCAGAGAGATAGGTAGGAGCAAGCCCATGTAATGCTTTGTAAGTTAGCAGTAAAACCTTGAAATCAGCCCTTGCTTTGACAGGAAGCCAGTGTAGAGAGGCTAGCACTGGAGTAATATGATCAAATTTTTTGGTTCTAGTCAGGATTCTAGCAGCCGTATTTAGCACTAACTGAAGTTTATTTAGTGCTTTATCCGGGTAGCCGGAAAGTAGAGCATTGCAGTAGTCTAACCTAGAAGTGACAAAAGCATGGATTAATTTTTCTGCATCATTTTTGGACAGAAAGTTTCTGATTTTTGCAATGTTACGTAGATGGAAAAAAACTGTCCTTGAAACAGTCTTGATATGTTCTTCAAAAGAGAGATCAGGGTCCAAAGTAACGCCGAGGTCCTTCACAGTTTTATTTGAGACGACTGTACAACCATTAAGATTAATTGTCAGATTCAACAGAAGATCTCTTTGTTTCTTGGGACCTAGAACAAGCATCTCTGTTTTGTCTGAGTTTAAAAGTAGAAAGTTTGGCTACTGCTACTGCTGCCTTCCCCCTCCCTGGCCAGTGGGCTACTGCTGCCTCCCCCCCCTGGCCAGTGGGTTACTGCTGCCCCCCTGGCCAGTGGGCTACTGCTGCCTCCCTCCACCCCTGGCCATACCTCTTCACCAGTATATGTGCTGAGATCCATTACTCTGGCCATACCTCTTCACCAGTATCTGTGCTGAGATCCATTACTCTGGCCTTACCTCTTCACCAGTACCTGTGCTGAGATCCATTACTCTGGCCTTACCTCTTCACCAGTATATGTGCTGAGATCCATTACTCTGGCCTTACCTCTTCACCAGTATCTGTGCTGAGATCTATTACAGAAGTTAACTTTTCTACCGATAATTTGTCTCCTCAAATCGCCAAGCTGACACTACTAAAACGAGAGAATCAATGAACATAGATTCTGGGAAAGTAATGCTCAGTTAACCACATGTAACAACACCTGCACAGGATCGGTACATCCGAACATCACACCTACAGACCGCAACAACAAGATAATGCACCAACAGACCGCAACAACAAGATAATGCATTAACAGACCGTTACAACAAGCATTAAACTTCAGGAGTACAAATCATGAGAGTTCTGAGAAAATAAAACAAACATTTTAAATCGTGCAACATGAAATTAAGTGATTGGTCAAAGGCTTTCTTGACAGGCCGGTTGTTTGAACACGACATCACACAACAACGTCCTGAAGAAGACAAAGTCCTGAAGACATTGGATAAATCCCAAATGACACCCTATTCCCTATATAGTGCGCTATTTTGAGGATTAAGTCATTAAGTAATAAATCATGGAAAAGAAAGACCAGTAGAGACCATTTAAGACCAGCACAGACTATTAAAGACCAGTAGAGACCATTAAAGACCAGCACAGACTATTAAAGACCAGTAGAGACCATTAAAGACCAGCAGAGACCATTTAAGACCAGCACAGACTATTAAAGACCAGTAGAGACCATTAAAGACCAGCAGAGACCATTTAAGACCAGCACAGACTATTAAAGACCAGCAGAGACCATTTAAGACCAGCACAGACTATTAAAGACCAGCAGAGACCATTTAAGACCAGCACAGACTATTAAAGACCAGCAGAGACCATTTAAGACCAGCACAGACTATTAAAGACCAGCAGAGACCATTTAAAGACCAGTAGAGACCATTAAAGACCAGTACAGACCATTTAAAGACCAGTACAGACCATTTAAAGACCAGTAGAGACCATTTAAGACCAGCACAGACTATTAAAGACCAGTAGAGACCATTTAAAGACCAGTAGAGACCATTAAAGACCAGTACAGACCATTTAAAGACCAGTAGAGACCATTTAAGACCAGCACAGACTATTAAAGACCAGTAGAGACCATTTAAAGACCAGTAGAGACCATTAAAGACCAGTACAGACTATTTAAAGACCAGTAGAGACCATTTAAAGACCAGTACAGACCATTTAAAGACCAGTACAGACCATTAAAGACCAGTACAGACCATTAAAGACCAGTAGAGACCATTAAAGACCAGTACAGACCATTTAAAGACCAGTAGAGACCATTTAAAGACCAGTACAGACCATTTAAAGACCAGTACAGACCATTAAAGACCAGTACAGACCATTAAAGACCAGTAGAGACCATTAAAGACCAGTACAGACCATTTAAAGACCAGTACAGACCATTTAAAGACCAGTACAGACCATTAAAGACCAGTAGAGACCATTAAAGACCAGTAGAGACCATTAAAGACCAGTACAGACCATTAAAGACCAGTACAGACCATTAAAGACCCTATGTTGTGACAATGACCTTGGAGTTCAGTAAGACAGTACAAGCTTAAATACATGTTCTCTAAAATAAGCAAAGCATTTGAATGCCTTCAAGTTGCAGTCGCAGTCCAAGCTAACCAAGCCAAGAATACATACTGAACCAGTCAAAAGTTTGGACACACCGACTCATTCAAAAGGGTGTCTCTTTATTTTTACTATTTTCTACATTGTAGAATAATAGTGAAGACATCAAAACTATTAAATAACACATATGGAATCATGTAGTGACCAAAAAAAAAAAGTGTTAAACATATCAAAATATATTTTATATTTGAGATTCTTCAAAGTAGCCGACCTTTCACCTTGATGACAGCTTTACACTTCATGGATTGTCCTTGGCTCTGACATGCACTGTCAACTGTGGGACCTTATATAGACAGGTGTGTGCCTTTCCAAATCACGTCCAATCAATGTCATTTACCACAGGTGGACTCCAATCAAGTTGTAGAAACATCTCAAGGATGATCAAGGCTGTAACATAACAACATTTGGGTCTGAATGCAATGCATCTCCTCGACTGAGGGACCTTAAGAGATAATTGTCTGTGTGGGGTACAGAGAATCACGTTAAACACTATTATTACACAGAGAGAGAGTCCACGCCAACTTGTTATGTGACTTGTTGAGCACATTTTTTACTCCTGAACTTATCTAGGCTTGACATAACAAAAGAAGTTGAAAACTAAAATTGACTCAAGACATTTCAGCTTTTCCCTTAAAAAAAAAAAAAAAAAAATCATTTTGTAAACATTTCTAAAAACACAATTCCACTTTGACATGATGATTGTGGTGTGTAGGCCAGTGACACAAAAAAAGACATTTCAAATTCTTTAAAACAAAACGTAGAACAAGGTCAAGGGGTGTGAATACTGTCCGAAGGCACTGCATATGTAACTGTCCATAAGCTCTATAAACAGAGACAGCCCCCATTCTCGTTTCCTTGTTTTATTCTGCACAGACCTTGGTGTGCACAGACACAACTAACACAATCACTCGCTGTCTTGATGAGAAAGTTCAAAACAAAACTATTATTATAAGAAACAACGATAAGACAGGTGGAAGAAGAAGAAGAAGACGACCTTTCTTTCACACAGAGGGAGGGACTTCAGCGGTGGATCGTTGGAGCGGTTTCTTTCCTGTTACCGAATCCCGTTCAGAGGACGGACCGAAACGTAGAAACTATAGAGGGGATGGGTGAGTCTCAAACGACCACCTATTCCTTATGGGGGCTCAGGTCAAAAGTAGTGCACTATATAGGGAATAGGGCTCTGGTCTAAAGTAATGCACTATATAGGGAATAGGGCTCTGGTCTATAGTACCACTATATAGGGAATAGGACTCTGGTCTAAAGTAGTACCACTATATAGGGAATAGGGCTCTGGTCTAAAGTAGTACCACTATATAGGGAATAGGGCTCTGGTCTAAAGTAGTGCACTATATAGGGAATAGGGCTCTGGTCTAAAGTAGTACCACTATATAGGGAATAGGGCTCTGGTCTAAAGTAGTGCACTATATAGGGAATAGGGCTCTGGTCTATAGTAGTGCACTATATATATTCCCAGCTAGACGTACCCTTACCAGACCAGACAGTACTCCCAATTTCCCTTTGGAGATCTAGGCTATAATTTCATAGATCTATATTTCTTAGGTATCAGATAGAGTCTAGAATGAGAGTCAACATGGGGCCAAAGAACATCCAGCCAACTTGACACAACTGTGGGAAGCATTGGAGTCAACATGGGGCCAGCATCCCTGTGGAACGCTTTCCACACCTTGTAGAGTCCCATACCCCTGATGAATTGAGGCTGTTCTGAGGGGCAGAAAGGGGGGCGTAACTGAATATTAGGAGGGTGTTCCTAATGTTTTGTACACTCAGTGTCTACGTAGTAGGATAGATTTCAGATGGAGCCGTGGTCGGGAACCCAAACACCTTAACGAGGGAAGCTTTTCATCCACAAAACATGAGAGTAAAACAGAAACAGGAAACTTCAGACCATGTCATCATGTTGGAGAGGAAATCAAATCCAAGACTTGTCAGGAAGATAATTATCTAGTATTCAATTCATATATTGACTTGTCAGGAAGATAATTATCTAGTATTCAATTCATATACTACTACTATGTTCCACGTACATGGAATCTGCATCACTGAGCTCCAAAAGTATTGGGACAGTGACATATTTGTTGTTTTGGCTCTGATACATTGACTATGAGGTTAAAGTGCAGTTTGTCAGCATTAATTTGAGGGTATTTTCATCCCATTTCACGTGAACTGTTGAGAAATTAAAGCATTTTTTTGTACATAGTCCTCCCACTCATTTTAGGGGACCAAAAGTATTGGGACAAATTCACTTCTATGTGTATTAAAGTAGTCATTGGGGGGACAATGTACAAGAAGCTCTGTACTTTCTACACGGTTCACCTGATATGGATGAAAATACCCTCAAATTAAAGCTGACGGTCTGCACTTTAAACCTCATAGTCATTGTATCATTTTGAAATCCAAAGTGCTGGAGTACAGAGTCAAAAAACAACAACAAATGGGTCAATGTCCCAATACTGTTGGAGCTCACTGTCGGTTATAGTGAATAAGAGCTAGCTAGATACCTGTAGAGAATAACATACATACTTTGAAGACATTTCTGAAAGATTTGTCCAGGGAGGAAGAGGATGATGATTGTATCTTCATATTTCAGTCCAGTATTCAAAACATTGCTTGGTCACTCCATCAGGGGGAGTTTTTATTTATGGTAAAAGTGAGTGATTAAATGACATCTTTGCAGAGAGAAAGAGCTCGATGAAGGGAAAAGGAGAAGGACAGAGGGAGAGAGATATTTTCTGTTCAGAAAGCTGTGGGACAGGTTTGGTGCAGACCATTCTGTTCAGAAAGCTGTGGGACAGGTTTGGTGCAGACCATTCTGTTCAGAAAGCTGTGGGACAGGTTTGGTGCAGACCATTCTGTTCAGAAAGCTGTGGGACAGGTTTGGTGCAGACCATTCTGTTCAGAAAGCTGTGGGACAGGTTTGGTGCAGACCATTCTGTTCAGAAAGCTGTGGGACAGGTTTGGAACAGACCAGAAAGCTGTGGGACAGGTTTGGAGCAGACCATTCTGTTCAGAAAGCTGTGGGACAGGTTTGGAACAGACCATTCTGTTCAGAAAGCTGTGGGACAGGTTTGGAACAGACCATTCTGTTCAGAAAGCTGTGGGACAGGTTTGGTGCAGACCATTCTGTTCAGAAAGCTGCGGGACAGGTTTGGAACAGACCATTCAGTTCAGAAAGCTGCGGGACAGGTTTGGAACAGACCATTCTGTTCAGAAAGCTGTGGGACAGGTCTGGAGCAGGCCAGTCTCTTCAGAAAGACAGAGGGAGGTGACCTCAAGTCAGTCAAGTCACTACCTTGATGGGCCAGACAGACCAGCCCTCTCCCTGTTGTCCCTCCCCAAACTGTCCCGTCCTCTCCCTCAACCCCACAGTCATCAACCAACGCCAAACCAACAGCACCCTCTGGTGTCTGAAGGTGGTAGGTCAGGTCACTTGGTAAAGGCGGCCACTACGGCCCACAACAACTCATTGGCGTTGGTCTTCGTGCTCTCCCCCTCTGGCTCCAGGTCCAGGAGCTGCCGTACTCTCTTCATGGCCAGGTCATACTGGTCGTCCAGCAGAGGGGAAAAGGCATTCTCCAGGACATCAGACGAGTGGGCCAGGAAGATGAGGGCGAGCATCCGTTTGTCCATGCGGTGCGGGTCGTTGACCCATTTCTCCAACACGGCCTCCTGAACCCTCTTGATGAGGCGTTGTTTGATGTTGTTGTTGGTGAGCGGGTGAGTGGTCATGTCGAAGAGGAGGAAGTTCTGTTTCTCCGTGGTCAGCACGCCCTTTTCCACCAGGTTCTTAGCCAGGCGCTCCCTCACGTTCCTCAGCTGGTAGTGCAGCTTCAGAGGGTTCCACGTCTCGCCTGCAAGGGGAGGGAAGAGTTAAGCGTGCTACAGAGTTCAAAGCCTAAAGCATCGTGATTGAATGTGACTTATGTCAACAACTCAATAACAGTCCAATCAAATTGCAGTGGGGAAAGAAAGCATCCAAAGGGGTGTTATTATTCTCTTCTTTTATTTCATTTGGGGTTCAGCAACGTAGCTGGCATTCATTAGTACTATACCAGTTCATTAGTACTATACCAGTTCATTAGTACTATACCAGTTCATTAGTACTATACCAGTTCATTAGTACTATAGTAACAGTACTATACCAGTTCATTAGTACTATACCAGTTCATTAGTACTATACCAGTTCATTAGTACTATACCAGTTCATTAGTATTATAGTAACAGTACTATACCAGTTCATTAGTACTATACCAGTTCATTAGTACTATACCAGTTCATTAGTACTATACCAGTTCATTAGTATTATAGTAACAGTACTATACCAGTTCATTAGTACTATACCAGTTCATTAGTACTATACCAGTTCATTAGTATTATACCAGTTCATTAGTATTATAATAACAGTACTATACCAGTTCATTAGTATTATACCAGTTCATTAGTATTATAATAACAGTACTATACCAGTTCATTAGTACTATACCAGTTCATTAGTACTATACCAGTTCATTAGTATTATAATAACAGTACTATACCAGTTCATTAGTACTATACCAGTTCATTAGTACTATACCAGTTCATTAGTATTATAATAACAGTACTATACCAGTTCATTAGTACTATACCAGTTCATTAGTACTATACCAGTTCATTAGTACTATACCAGTTCATTAGTATTATAATAACAGTACTATACCAGTTCATTAGTACTATACCAGTTCATTAGTATTATAATAACAGTACTATACCAGTTCATTAGTACTATACCAGTTCATTAGTACTATACCAGTTCATTAGTACTATACCAGTTCATTAGTATTATAATAACAGTACTATACCAGTTCATTAGTACTATACCAGTTCATTAGTACTATACCAGTTCATTAGTATTATACCAGTTCATTAGTACTATACCAGTTCATTAGTATTATACCAGTTCATTAGTATTATAATAACAGTACTATACCAGTTCATTAGTATTATAATAACAGTACTATACCAGTTCATTAGTACTATACCAGTTCATTAGTACTATACCAGTTCATTAGTACTATACCAGTTCATTAGTACTATACCAGTTCATTAGTATTATACCGGTTCATTAGTATCATAATACCAGTTCATTAGTATTATATACCAGTTCATTAGTATTATACCTACCAGTTCATTAGTATTATATACCAGTTCATTAGTATTATACCTACCAGTTCATTAGTATTAGACCTACCAGCTCAGTATTATAATAACAGTTCATTAGCACTATACCAGTTCATTAGTATTAAAATACCAGTTCATTAGTATTATAATACCGGTTCATTAGTATTATAATACCAGTTCATTAGTATTATAATACCAGTTCATTAGTATTATAATACCGGGTCATTAGTAGTATTATATACCGGTTCATTAATATTATAATACCAGTTCATTAGTATTATAATACCGGTTCATTAGTATTATAATACAGGTTCATTAGTATTATAATACCGGTTCATTAGTATTATAATACCAGTGCATTAGTATTATAATACCGGTTCATTAGTATTATAATACCGGTTCATTAGTATTATAATACCGGGTCATTAGTAGTATTATAATACCAGTTCATTAGTATTATGATACCAGTTCATTAGTATTATGATACCAGTTCATTAGTATTATAATACCAGTTCATTAGTATTATTATACCGGTTCATTAGTATTATATACCGGTTCATTAGTATTATATACCGGTTCATTAGTATTATACCAGTTCATTAGTATTATACTACCGGTTCATTAGTATTAAAATACCAGATCATTAGTATTATAATACCGGTTCATTAGTATTAAAATACCAGATCATTAGTATTATAATACCGGTTCATTAGTATTATAATACCGGTTCATTAGTACAATACCAGATCATTAGTATTATAATACCGGTTCATTAGTACAATACCAGATCATTATTATTATAATACCGGTTCATTAGTACAATACCAGATCATTATTATTTTTATACCAGTTCATTAGTATTATAATACCGGTTCATTAGTACTATAATACCGGTTCATTAGTACTATAATACCGGTTCATTAGTAGTATAATACCGGTTCATTACTATTATAATACCGGTTCATTAGTATTATACCTGCCAGTTCATTAGTATTATAATACCGGTTCATTAGTAGTATTATAATACCGGTTCATTAGTATTATAATATCAGTTCATTAGTATTATAATATCGGGTCATTAGTAGTATTATAATACCAGTTCATTAGTATTATAATACCAGTTCATTAGTATTATAATACCGGTTCATTCGTACTATACCAGATCATTAGTATTATATACAGGTTCATTAGTATTATAATACCGGGTCATTAGTAGTATTATAATACCAGTTCATTAGTATTATACCAGTTCATTAGTATTAATGTTTCAATCAATTTGGTGAAAAAATGCTAATTCCTGTGAGATAATACACATTAGGAGGATTGGATGATGGTAGACATGGTAAAGGACCATGGGCCAAACCTTCTCATGCAATGCCATGCCAATTGGCCACACGGGGGCACTAACAAACTATTGAAAATCCAAACCTTGAAAGCTCACGCCCCTCATGCCATGTGACCTAGAGTCATGACATTCTGTACATTAGGTTCCTCTCCTCACAAGGAACACATTTACCTCAGGGACCCGTAAAGGTCCGCCATGATGGATTGTCAACCATTTTGAATTTGTGAAGAACGCAAAACGCTACTCTTCTGGCAACAAACGACCAATCTGCACAAAACTTGATATATGGCATCCCGCCTCAACGCACTATTTTCAAAGGCTAGCATCTCAAACATGGCCGCTCCTGACCAATAAACATTCACGTGGTCTGGCACATGAGTTGGACATGGATTTTTGTATTGTAACAAACCTTGGTACACTTAAGGCATATTAAGATGGCCCATTCTGTGGCACTATAACGGGCACATCTTCCATCTCTCTCTCTCTCGATCAGTTTGACTCAAGAGTGATGAAATTTGGCACACATGCTCAGGGATATGAGTCTAACTAATCTGTAAAGTACGGTTCAGTTTGGCGGCATGGTGGCGCTGTCAGAAAGGAAAAACCATTCATGCAAGCTCACTGGCTTTATAGTGGCCATATTGTTTCAGCTAGAGTCTTGGAAAACATTGCCTTTTACGATGTCCATCCATAAATGCTATACCAAACTTGATGCCGATCAGTCCAGCAGTTCGAGATGTTTAAAAAGTAGTCAACATGATTAAAAACAATGGTCCAAAAATACATTGAA
The DNA here is from genome assembly GCF_045791955.1 of Oncorhynchus clarkii lewisi. Classification (NCBI taxonomy): domain Eukaryota; kingdom Metazoa; phylum Chordata; class Actinopteri; order Salmoniformes; family Salmonidae; genus Oncorhynchus; species Oncorhynchus clarkii. The sequence goes on along the minus strand of NC_092152.1, from coordinate 2,664,290 downwards.
AGCATATTGCATCATCGGTTTGATTTTAAGTTCTGATATTTGGCATCCTAGAGCGATGTGTCCAATTTGTACCGATGGTTGAACCCCGGCATGGCTGCTTATTTCATTTATTGTTGTTTAAGCGTCTTGCGATGTTAAACATATAAATTCAGGTTTAATTTGATTTAGGCGAGAGGCTAACAGCTGTGTGTGAAATAAACGAGTGAAAACTGATTGCAAATTGAGAACAGGTTACGGTTAAGACAGTAACTAGGATACAGCTGTCTGCCACACAAATCGGGGCTTTGAATGTTTGCTGTGACTATGACTCAGCTTGTTTTCAGAGGAATTCTAAACAGAACGACAGCCAAAACAACAGAACGACAGCCAAAACAACAGCCAAAAAAACAGAACAGCCAAAACAACAGCCAAAAAAACAGAACAACAGCCAAAACAACAGAACGACAGCCAAAACAACAGCCAAAACAACAGAACGGCAGCCAAAACAACAGCCAAAACGACAGCCAAAAAAACAGAACGGCAGCCAAAACAACAGCCAAAACGACAGCCAAAACAACAGAACGGCAGCCAAAACAACAGCCAAAACGACAGCCAAAATAGAACAGCAGCCAAAACAACAGAACGGCAGCCAAAACGACAGAACGGCAGCCAAAACGACAGAACGGCAGCCAAAACGACAGAACGGCAGCCAAAACAACAGAACGGCAGCCAAAACGACAGAACGGCAGCCAAAATAACAGCCAAAACGACAGAACGACAGCCAAAACAACAGAACGACAGAGAGACCACTCTGTTAGTAGTGAACCTCTGTCTGGTGGCTGAGACCACTCTGTTAGTAGTGAACCTCTGTCTGGTGGCTGAGACCACTCTGTTAGTAGTGAACCTCTGTCTGGTGGCTGAGACCACTCTGTTAGTAGTGAACCTCTGTCTGGTGGCCTGGCTGAGACCACTCTGTTAGTAGTGAACCTCTGTTTGGTGGCTGAGACCACTCTGTTAGTAGTGAACCTCTCTGTCTGGTGGCTGAGACCACTCTGTTAGTAGTGAACCTCTGTCTGGTGGCTGAGACCACTCTGTTAGTAGTGAACCTCTGTTTGGTGGCTGAGACCACTCTGTTAGTAGTGAACCTCTCTGTCTGGTGGCTGAGACCACTCTGTTAGTAGTGAACCTCTGTCTGGTGGCTGAGACCACTCTGTTAGTAGTGAACCTCTGTCTGGTGGCTGAGACCACTCTGTTAGTAGTGAACCCAGTCTGTTAGTAGTGAACCTCTGTCTGGTGGCTGAGACCACTCTGTTAGTAGTGAACCTCTCTGTCTGGTGGCTGAGACCACTCTGTTAGTAGTGAACCTCTGTTTGGTGGCTGAGACCACTCTGTTAGTAGTGAACCTCTCTGTCTGGTGGCTGAGACCACTCTGTTAATAGTGAACCTCTCTGTCTGGTGGCTGAGACCACTCTGTTAGTAGTGAACCTCTGTCTGGTGGCTGAGCCCACTCTGTTAGTAGTGAACCTCTGTCTGGTGGCTGAGCCCACTCTGTTAGTAGTGAACCTCTATGTTAAAGTGTGGTTCTAACACACTCACCGCTGAGCAGCTCAATCCAGCTCTGCACCGTCTCTGGGGGCTGGGTCTCCTTCACATGTTTCAGAGCCTCGTCCAATAGCACGTCTCCCGTCGGAGCATCTGACTTACAGATCACCTAGGAGACACAATTGAACGAGACAGAATGAAAACACAACCTGTACCGCCATTCAATGACTTACAGAACACCTAGACACACAATACAAAAACCACAACAGCTTTAGTCGACTGTATACAGAACACAGTCAGAACAAAACAATACTGCCACTCAATGACCTATAGATCCCCTGGAGATGAGACAACCACACAGAACACAACTTCTAGACTAAATACATGTCAGAATCAGCAGAAGAATACTTGTCTTTTTATTGGTCAAGGGAAGCCAGTGAGCATCTGGCCTCCCTTGACAACAAAAAAACAAACACATATTCCTAATCATCTTTCAGCTAAACCGAGCAAGCTCAAATGATTGGTCCTGGTGGGGGAGGGGGAAAAAAAGACGAGTCAATGGAAGCTAGCTTGAATTTGGCTTCTCTCCTTTCAAATTGTTTTGAGAGCATACATCACTGGATTTGGCTTCTCTCCTATCAAATTGTTTTGAGAGGATACATCACTGGATTTGGCTTCTCTCCTATCAAATTGTTTTGAGAGCATACATTAGTGGATTTGGCTTCTCTCCTATCAAATTGTTTTGAGAGCATACATTAGTGGATTTGGCTTCTCTCCTATCAAATTGTTTTGAGAGCATACATTAGTGGATTTGGCTTCTCTCCTATCAAATTGTTTTGAGAGCATACATTAGTGGATTTGGCTTCTCTCCTATCAAATTGTTTTGAGAGCATACATTAGTGGATTTGGCTTCTCTCCTATCAATTGTTTTGAGAGCATACATTAGTGGATTTGGCTTCTCTCCTATCAAATTGTTTTGAGAGCATACATTAGTGGATTTGGCTTCCCTCCTATCAATTGTTTTGAGAGCATACATTAGTGGATTTGGCTTCTCTCCTATCAAATTGTTTTGAGAGCATACATTAGTGGATTTGGCTTCTCTCCTATCAATTGTTTTGAGAGCACACATCACTGGATTTGGCTTCTCTCCTATCAAATTGTTTTGAGAGCATACATTAGTGGATTTGGCTTCTCTCCTATCAAATTGTTTTGAGAGCATACATTAGTGGATTTGGCTTCTCTCCTATCAATTGTTTTGAGAGCACACATCACTGGATTTGGCTTCTCTCCTATCAAATTGTTTTGAGAGCACACATCACTAACAGAAACATGAAAGAGAGAATGGCATTGGCGTCACTCTACAAACAGAAAGCAGAACCATGGACAGCCACATCATATTTAGCGTATGTCGATAGGACTAAATAGTTTTTGGTATCTTTTAGTTGTCACGTTGATGTTGACGTGGTGCTGGAATAGTGGAAGCAGCTCCTGTTCTCTTTGCGACTTGCGGTATCTCTCTCTCTCTCTGGTTCTAAATCAATAGTTCAGGTGGTCCGAAATGGCTCTTTATTTCGGGAACTGAGCAGGTCAGGAGACAGAAACCACTGCAGAGTCCGCAGAGCGCCTGGTGAGCTACACGTGTACCCTAAGAGGAAAGTCAGGAATTTTTACTCTTCGTAACAAAGAGAAAAATGGCACCAAGAGCACAAAAGGACATTTAAACACTCTTTTCTTGGCCTCCCGAGTGGCGCAATGGTCTAAGACACTGCATCTCAGTGCAAGAGGCGTCACTACAGTCCCTGGTTCGAATTCCAGGCTGTATCACATCCGGCCGAGTCCCATAGGGCGGCTTACAATTGGCCCAGTGTCGTCCGGATTTGGCCGTCATTGGAAATAAGAATTTGTTCTTAACTGACTTGCCTAGTAAAATAAAAAGGTAAATATATATATATATATATATTTTAAAATCTTCACTATTAAAACGGTTGATATTACTTTAATATCTTTCTTCTGATAATCCTGTCATTAAAAGAGGGTTTAATGGTGGTTTTACTGTAGCATACAGAGTGTGTAAAGGAACCATGGTCATGTCTGTACCTTACAGGCTTCGTTCTTCATCATGGGGAATGTGTAACCGTCTCCCGGGCAAAAATAATAATAACATATACTGTGAACACTTATAAAAGTCTCAGAATCCTTACAATCAACGCGGAGGTACCAAATGGTACTATCCGTCCATTAGAGCCCACCTTCTGTGAGTCTCCCTATAAATTATAAATCTGTTAGTAGGGACTTCTGTCTGGTGGCTGAGACCACTCTGTTAGTAGGGACTTCTGTCTGGTGGCTGAGACCACTCTGTTAGTAGTGACCTCTGTCTGGTGGCTGAGACCACTCTGTTAGTAGGGACCTCTGTCTGGTGGCTGAGACCACTCTGTTAGTAGTGAACCTCTGTCTGGTAGCTGAGACCACTCTGTTAGTAGTGAACCTCTGTCTGGTGGCTGAGACCACTCTGTTAGTAGGGACCTCTGTCTGGTGGCTGAGACCACTCTGTTAGTAGGGACCTCTGTTTGGTGGAACAGTGGGTTAACTGGTCTAGGAACAGTGGGTTAACTGGCCTAGGAACAGTGGGTTAACTGGCCTAGGAACAGTGGGTTAACTGGCCTAGGAACAGTGGGTTAACTGGTCTAGGAACAGTGGGTTAACTGGTCTAGGAACAGTGGGTTAACTGGTCTAGGAACAGTGGGTTAACTGGTCTAGGAACAGTGGGTTAACTGGTCTAGGAACAGTGGGTTAACTGGCCTAGGAACAGTGGGTTAACTGGCCTAGGAACAGTGGGTTAACTGGCCTAGGAACAGTGGGTTAACTGGCCTAGGAACAGTGGGTTAACTGGTCTAGGAACAGTGGGTTAACTGGTCTAGGAACAGTGGATTAACTGCCTGTTCAGGGGCAGAACGACACATTTGTACCTTGTCAGCTTGGGGATTCGATCTTGCAACCTTCCGGTTACTAGTCCAACGCTCTAACCACTAGACTACCTGACACCACTTAAGAGAGGTCAGTTGGTCAGGATCCCTTACCTTCCTGGCGAGCAGGCTTTTCCTCCTCATGCCACAGGTCTCCAGCTGTAGTCGTCCTCTGATGGCCAGCTCTATGAGCATGCAGCCACGCAGCCCCGACGAGATGCAGTCATTCCAGAACGACGTGTAGCCCTGAGAGAGGAGGAAAGGGGGTGAGTGTGTGTGTGTGTGTGTGTGTGTGTGTGTGTAAGCAAGCTGCAACACAGGCCTGCAACACGAGATGGTTGTTCAAGAACAACATGTAGTCCTGAACACAGAGAAGACACTGTGTGTGTGTGTGTGTGTGTGTGTGTGTGTGTGTGTGTGTGTGTGTGTGTGTGTGTGTGTGTGCAGATCACCGAACCATCCTGTGGCCTTCTCTCTCTCTGGTTCTAAAATCAATAGTTGTTTAGTGGTACCATCAGGTGGTCCGAAACGGCAACTGAGCAGGTCAGGAGACAGAAAGGGCAGCGGTCAGCTTGCTGCTTAGGAAGACTATGTGGCCCATGTGACTGCTGACTGAGACCCCAGATCCAGCATTTATTCTATGAGTGTAGGGCTGTGGCGGTAATTACATTTTGTCCGTCGGCTATTGTCTGACTGCCGGTCTAATTGACCGTCAAATTAACAAACAACGTGTAGTATCTCCAGGCCTCCACACATAGAAGCCTCTGGAAAATCTACATTTTAACAAGTCTAATAAATCAATTTAATATAAACCATAACATTAAACCCATTATTTATTTTAGGTAGGTGTAAAGAAACAGGATATGATGAAAATGTATTTCAGGATTTCAGAATAAAAAAATTGATCCTACTTACTGAATGTTATCTAGCTATGCTCCTTGCCATAGGTTGTAGGCTTGTTCATTTAGCAGACTAGATATGCTTATAAGTCCTATTCAAATACAAATTCACTAATTCTAGGTTAACTCTGTAAACCTCCATGCACAATCAATGAACCAACAGCATCACCAGGGCCTATACGTTCTCTCCCAGACCCGTGGATAGAACGTGGAGCGTAACACAAGGTAATCAAGTCCATCCAGTATGCATAATAATAACAGTCTACACTCAAAAAAGGCAATTACTAGAATTAGTTTAATTTTGGAATATAGGCTAGACCAATGAAAAGACATCTTAAAATCAGTTATTTTTGTTTTTTTCTGACGTGCTTAATATGCAATAGGCTATGCATTGTATAACCAACGGGATAATAATGATTTAAAATCTTTTTTTTCCTTCTCTCATATGCATAAGCTCTAAATATGCGTATGGGTGTCTTGAATTATGCATCACCGATAAAGTGTTGTCTATTTCATTGTTAGTCTTTAAAGCATCAGACAAGCTTAATGCATATATTGTTGATTTTATTAAAAACAAGCTTAAAACATTTCGACCAAGAATTGACAACTTTCGATTGACTAAGATGTAGGTCAGGGACAGCCCTAGTGTCTTGACTTTGATCGGGTAGGTGTGCCTGGTCTGTTTAATGAACAAAATAACGAAATATTGATTTAATTTGGATGGCGCAGCCATGGCTGTACAGACATAAATAATAATAAATAAATCTTTAAAATATGCTATTCTATATATATTTTTTAATTAAATACATTAATCTTATGTTTCTTAGGACCTACCGAAACAAATTATGAATGGATTTATTTTTAATGCTGAATCTTTAATAGATGTATTTTTCATGCTGAATCTTTAATAGATTTATTTTTAATGCTGAATCTTTAATATAATTTATTTTTAATGCTGAATCTTTAATATAATTTATTTTTCATGCTGAATCTTTAGATGTATTTTTCATGCTGAATCTTTAATAGATGTATTTTTCATGCTGAATCTTTAATAGATAAATTTTTTTATGCTGTCTCTTCATTGGATTTATTAAAATAGACCCCACCCACAACTGCACTACCACCACTACTACCACCACCACCACTCATCCCCGGCACGCCGGCATGCACACGAGATGTGTGAAAGATGCAGGCAAGAACGTGGTAAAAAAATGGGCCTGTTTGTAAAAGGGGGGGTCATTTAAAACGTACAGAACAAACTTGCATTTTCATCCCATAAAATGTAGTGGAATTACACATCCTTTTGTCCTCAGATTGGAGATGTTAGTATAAAAGTTTACACTCATCACTGTAACATAAGATTGATTGATTGAAACATAAATATATATATATTTTTTTGTACCATTGATTTTCATCACACACACTCAGATCCACTTCGTCACACACTCAGAACATAGAGTTAATGAAATGGCATGGAAAATTGTCTCTCTATAAAAGTAAATTGGCCACACACCAATACATGGATTTGACCATCAAACTATCACTTAAAATAGCAGCCAAACTAGTCACTGTTGATAAACAAATCACAACAGGACATATAGGTTAAGTTCATTAACAGAAAAAAAGTGGATTGTTACCTTTTCCAGGCCCCCCCCCCCCAAAAAAAAATCCACCTTCCTAAATATAGATATAAGCCTAATGTAAATTCTCATCAAACCAACCATGTATAGGTTATTCCACATTCCCGTGTAGCCTTTGAATAGTATAGGTTATTCCACATTCCCGTGTGGCCTTTGAATAGCGTTAGTTTAAACAGCACTACCCCACAAACGTTTGCCCCCCCCCCCTCGTTCTATTGATTTCAGTGTGACATCGATGGAAGTGATTAACAAAAAAATATATATTGCGTTACACTTACTTGAATCAAAACGCAACACTTCAAAATGTGGCTAGATGTCTTCAGCAGGTTGTGCTCTAACCAGGGATGTTGTGTTCGTTTTAACAGCGTGTACAACCCGATGTTGTGTTCGTTTTAACAGCGTGTACAACCCGATGTTGTGTTCGTTTTAACAGCGTGTACAACCCGATGTTGTGTTCGTTTTAACAGCGTGTACAACCCGATGTTGTGTTCGTTTTAACAGCGTGTACAACCCGATGTTGTGTTCGTTTTAACAGCGTGTACAACCCGATGTTGTGTTCGTTTTAACAGCGTGTACAACCCGATTCCCCCCCAATCGATATCATCAACAGGGTTTTCCTGCATGTGTGGGTTCTAAGACGCTCCCTTAATGATTAAATATGATTACTATTGTTGCACATGTATGTGTTGGTAACAGTATAACTACTACTGATATTGAATGCTGCATTGTTAGAAAGAGTGTAAGTAACAGTATAACTTTAGACTGTCCCCTCGCCCCTACCCGGGCTCGAACCAGGGACCCTCTGCACACATCAACAACTGACACCCTCGAAGCATCGTTACCCATCGCTCCACAAAAGCCGTGGCCCTTGCAGAGCAAAGGGATCTACTACTTCAAGGTCACAGAGCGAGTGACGTCACCGATTGAAACGCTATTTAGCGCGCATCACCGCTAACTAAGCTAGCCGTTTCACATCCGTTACACTAGCACCACCGCTAACTAAGCTAGCCGTTTCACATCCGTTTCATCAGCATCACCGCTAACTAAGCTAGCCGCTTCACATCCGTTACATGTAGATACACTATGTTCTAGGTTTTCAATAAACAAACTGTTTGTGCATATTGGTTATTGATTCGGACACATTAAAACTGTGTTTGGATTGGGATATTTATCAAAATGTCTTGTCAACAGGAAGCATCAATTCCAATTTTAAGTTTAAAGGAATATGCATTCAACATTCATTTCCAATGGTATTGTACTTAAGCAAGTAAAAACTGCTGAATGAGTCCAAAAACGTGCTGCGATTAAATTTGTAAGACATTTTTTATTTTATTTTATTTTATTTCTCCGTTATTTTACACGTTTTCATTTACAGCAACGACCTGGGGAATAGTTACTGGGGATTATTAGGTGACCGTGATGGTTTGAGGGCCAGATTGTGAATTTAGCCAGGACACCGGGGTTAACACCCCTACTCTTACAATAAGTGCCATGGGATCTTTAATGACCTCAGAGAGTCAGGACACCCATTTAACGTCCCATCCGAAAGACAGCACCCTACACAGGGCAATGTCCCCAATCACTGCCCTGGGGCATTTGGATATTTTTTATACCAGAGGAAAAAGAGTGCCTCCTACTGGCCCTCCAACACCACTTCCAGCAGCATCTGGTCTCCCATCCAGGGACTGACCAGGACCAACCCTGCTTAGCTTCAGAAGCAAGCCAGCAGTGGTATGCAGGGTGGTATGCTACATAGCTAACAAAAATGACCAAAACGGGGTTTGCCCTGTATATTACAAGCCGAACAACATAGCAGATGCCTGAGCTGTGAAGCTAAGAGAAACTGGTTAACTTTAGAAAACCTCCCCAGAGTAGATTTAGCTTCCTTCATGGGATACCCCCTCAAGTTACTATTTATTGCCTACCTCCTCATGCCTTCTGCACACATTGTATATAGACTTTATTTTTTCTACTGTGTCATTGACTTGTTTATTGTGTTATTGACTTGTTTATTGTTTACTCCATTTGTAACTCTGTGTTGTTGTCTGTGTCACACTGCTTTGCTTTATCTTGGCCAGGTCGCAGTTGTAAATGAGAACTTGTTCTCAACTAGCCTACCTGGTTAAATAAAGGTGAAATAAATAAACAATTGTAGCTAGCTGACATTAGCATTCATTCGATGTTGACAAAATGAAGATAGCACCTGTTAGTACATTTTATGAGATCTTTGAGTAGCGTTAACTTACGTTACCTAACCAGCTAAATACTATATGGTTTTAGCTGTAAAAAAAACTAATAAAATAATATAATACATGTTATTAAGTTATACCTCGCGGTCCTTCAATCCCAAGAGTAACACTTCTTCCATCAATGTGAGTCGAGTTTCTTTGGAGTCTGCCTTATCCTCTTCTTCCTCCTCTTCCTCTCCTCCTCCTCCGCGGCGGCGGGTCTCGAAGTCCTCATCCCCGGTTCCTCGGTCCTTGTCGGCGGCAGAGCTACGAGAGGCCTCGGTCCGCCTCTGCACTAGGCCCGAACTCCGCTGTGTCAGGGAAGTCATATTTACAACAAGTCCTAAAATAAATAAAACCGTCAAAAAGACGAAACCCTTCGCTTCGTACTCTCACTGACCGATATTATAAACCACTTCAAATGTTTATCCCGATACATACAGCTACGGACGTCTGGTTTTTAACCCTGGTTTTAACTATCCTACAACGAATAGGAGGAGACATAATATTTTCAGTTGTCTTCCTCTTCCGCTGGGAATTGATCCAATATGGCGGCAGGTGATAACGAGAGCAGTGAATGTGGCAGGTATTCCCAAACTGGGGTAGGCAATGCCGTTCGGGGTACGATAAAAATGAAAAACTACAACAACAAAAAATGTGATTCACATTTACACAAAAAAAACACAAAAAAAGTTGTATTTCTTTGTAAAAAAAAATAAAACAATTCAAACAGTCCATTTAGTTAGGCCCGCGTCCATAGAGACGCATACCAGCTCTACTGGTAGTACTGCTACTGTACCTGTCGACGACACAAGTTATTCTGCTTCCCAGAGCACATCCAATGCTAGCATTAGTAATTCTACATTTGTTGTTAGCCCAGCTAGCATAGACACTGACGGTTGTGAATCTGATGCAGCGGAAGAGCTACTGCCCCCTTACCCGGGAGAGCACCTAACAACAGACAGGGACGTTGGACCCAAGTCCTCCACAATAGTATGGGGCTTGTCTGTCCTAGCCACTCAAATATGATGAGAACTACATTGATTTGGGGTTTACTTATATTCAGAGTAGTGCCTTTCCTCAGCCACAGTGTGTTTGTTATATGTGCAAAAGTACTCTCACACAACTCGATGAAACCTTCACTCTTGCGCAAACATTAAGAAAAAAAACATGCCAATTTGAAAAATAAGCCACAGGAGTTTTTTGAGCGAGAATTAAGACAACTTCCGAGTAGTTAGACATGTATAAAATCAACAGACACCATTAATAAGGAGGGGCTAGAAACGTCTTCTATGGTGAGCTACCGAGTGGCTTGGACAGACAAGCCCCAAACTCTTGTGGAGGACTGGCTTGGACAGACAAGCCCCATACTATTGTGGAGGACTGGCTTGGACAGACAAGCCCCATACTATTGTGGAGGACTGGCTTGGACAGACAAGCCCCATACTATTGTGGAGGAGTGGCTAGGACAGACAAGCCCCATACTATTGTGGAGGAGTGGCTAGGACAGACAAGCCCCATACTATTGTGGAGGAGTGGCTAGGACAGACAAGCCCCATACTATTGTGGAGGAGTGGCTTGGACAGACAAGCCCCATACTATTGTGGAGGAGTGGCTAGGACAGACAAGCCCCAAACTCTTGTGGAGGAGTGGCTAGGACAGACAAGCACCAAACTCTTGTGGAGGAGTGGCTTGGACAGACAAGCCCCACAATCTTGTGGAGGAGTGGCTTGGACAGACAAGCACCAAACTCTTGTGGAGGAGTGGCTTGGACAGACAAGCACCAAACTCTTGTGGAGGACGTAATTCTTCCTGCTGCCGCAGATATGTCTGGGACAATGCTGGGGGAAAAGGCCAAACAAACTATACAGCCTTCATCAAACAACACTATTTCACAACGCATTAGTGACATGGCAGGAGATGTTTTGAAACAATTACCACTTCACATACCAGTGAATTATATGGTTACAGCTGGATGAGTCAACAGACTGGCACAGCTCCTGGTATATGTCTGTTACAGCTGGATGAGTCAACAGACGTGGCCTGGCACAGCTCCTGGTATATGTCTGTTACAGCTGGATGAGTCACCAGACATGGCCTGGTACAGCTCCTGGTATATGTATGTTACAGCTGGATGAGTCACCAGACATGGCCTGGCACAGCTCCTGGTATTTGTCCGTTACGTTCATGGGGGGTCAATTAAGGAAGACATTCTCTTCTGCAAACCACTGGAAACCAGGACAACATGAGAGGATATTTTTAAAGTACTGGACAGCTTTGTGACAAATGGTTTTTGGTGGTCAAGATGTGTTGGTATCTGTACTGATGGCACAAAAGCCATGACAGTGAGACATAGTGGAGTGGTAACGCGCGTGCAAGCAGTCAATACCACTTGGGTACACTGCAGCATCCACCATCTGACATCTTGAAAGACGTTTTGGACACTACAGTGAAAATGGTTAACTTTGTTAAAGCAAGGCCCCTGAACTCTTGTGTATTTTATTCACTATGCAATGACATGGGCAGGGACCATGTAACGCTTTTACAACATACAACATGTGTTGGTTATCAAGGGGCAAAGTATTGACACGTTTTTTTTAAGTGAGAGAGAAGCTTAATGTTTTCTTTACTGACCTAAGTGCACTGACCCTGGTGCTAGAAGGGGGGGGGGGGGGGGGGGGGGGGGGAAATCGCAGCTGGAGGCCGAATATTTGAAGGGGTAAGGGACTATAAATGGTTTGGGAACCACTGAGCTAGAGCATCCCACAGGTAAAGCCAGGGAGGAAAATGTAGAGATGGGCTGTGGTCCAAACACTTAAAAGACACATCCTTGTCTACTTACCCTCACCTTATGCCCTTGGGAGAATCCCCGTTGCCATCTTGGGGGGCGGTCCAAATGATTAGCCAAGCAAGGGAAGTTTGCAACGTAAGCCCCTCAGCCCTCGTTCTTATTCGGCTTTGCGAGTGTACAATTATGTTCAATGCGGAGCCTGACACTCCCCATAATTCAGTTTGCGACGATTGTACATCCGCTAAGAAAAGTCTGAGAAAACTTAAAAACAGCATCAATGGAGAAGTCAACATACAAGTGTAAGTAAAAAACGAATGCAAATAAGTTAAAATGTTGTGCTATTAATGCACATGGCGGCTCAAACACGTCTCATTAAAAGTAACAATGTTTTTGTTTGGTTTTATTTTGGAAATTGTAGAAATAAAACATTTTCCTTCTTCAGAAGTTCCAGCTGGGCAAGCTAACATTAGTTAGCTAATACATTTACTAGCTATCATACAGTAGGCAGGCTAACATTAGCTAGGTAATACATTTACTAGCTATCATACAGTAGGCAGGCTAACATTAGCTAGCTAATAAATTTACTAGCTATCATTCAGTAGGCAGGCTAACATTAGCTAGCTAATAAATTTACTAGCTATCATTCAGTAGGCAGGCTAACATTAGCTAGCTAATAAATTTACTAGCTATCATACAGTAGGCAGGCTAACATTAGCTAGCTAATAAATTTACTAGCTATCATACAGTAGGCAGGCTAACATTAGCTAGCTAATACATTTACTAGATATCATACAGTAGGTGTATATTAATAATTATATATTTAATAGAAGTAGACATGCACTCATAATTCACTGTAGCTCATATAAAGCACCCACAAGCTACCGGTGGCTGGAAACACAATCATTGTGGGATGAACGAGTGACGAATTTCCGACCAAGGGCAGTCCATTTAAAAATCCTTCCTTCCTCCCTCGCCCCCTTTTTAAAAATGTTTTACATTTAATTTTTTATTTTATTAACAACAAATCAATACATAAAGCACATGAGGGAACACAAGCATACATAGATTACAAACAATGGACAATCGAGCTAGGGGGTACAATATCACATTACAATTACACAAGGACCTTAAGGGACATGCATATACTTACAATTCTAACAGCTTTTTTGTTAGTAGAGCATTTAACCGTCTTAAAATACAGTTCAATTTCTTTTTGTAGGTTACGAAAATGTGGTTTTCTGTTTGTAAATTTACATTTGTGTGTATGAAATTTGGCCAAAAGAATAATGAAATTAATTACAGAAAAAAATTGTTTCAGCTTATTTCTATTGTATGTAAAGAATCCAAACAGTACATCTCTCCACAATAGTGTAAAATCTTCATAAATGTGTTCAATTATAAACCTACTGATGTCTTTTGCCACAGTTTTCTTACCTGCATACAATGCCAAAAAAGATGCAAAACTGTTTCTGGGTGGTCATTACAAAAGGAGCAATTTAAGTTGATGTTTTCCTTAAACTTCTTCATATAGCGGTTGGCAGGATAATATTTATGAATAATTTTAAAGGAAACTTCCTTAATTTTGTTAACAAGTAGGTATGTGTGTGGCAACATCCAAACTTTTTTCCAACAGATATTATCAGTAAATCCATTCCAATAAGGCATGACATAAGGCATGACATAAGGCATGGCATAAGGCATGGCATAAGGCATGGCATAAGGTATAGATACAACATCCTGCTGAAACAAGGTTCGTAATCGCTCTGTTGTTGAATGGACCAAAAGAGAAACAAATCTTTCCTACTGATTTATTTTATTTTACCTTTATTTAACCAGGTAGACAAGTTGAGAACAAGTTCTCATTTACAATTGCGACCTGGCCTGATGAGTCAACAGGGTCAACAGAAGGTAGGCTCTGAGGGTCAGGTTCCTGAATAACAGAGTAACACCTGAGGGAATGGCATCTAAAACAATGGCAAAATCTTTAGGTGTTACAGGGACCTTGTAAAGTGATGAGAATTCCTTATAACTGAGTAAAAGACCCTCTGCATTTACCAGTTGGCACCAATAGGATATTATTTAGGAACCAATATTCTAAAAACAGAGAGCTATTTTTATACAATATATCCCGATTATTCCATATATAATATCTGTGTGGAGAAAAATTGTGTTTATAAATTAAGGACCATGACAAGAATACCTGCCGATGAAAAGCAGAAAGTTTCACTGGAACTTTGTCAATATTATAATTGCAAAACAAGATGAAGTTAAGGCCACCAAAAGTAGAGAAGACATGATGAGGAATAAAATTCCAGATAGAAGTGGGTCTTCTTAGGAATTGTTTTATCCAACTGATCTTAAAAGTATTATTTAAAGTAGTAAAGTACAGAAAATTCTGTCCACCATTCTCATAAGTGTTCATTACAACAGTTATCCTAATGTAATGGGTACGGTTTCTCCAAAGAAAGTTGAAAAGCATCTGGTCTATCTCCTTGCTTATTTTACTGTCAAGATATAAAGATGGAGCGCCATATGTTAGTCTAGAGATACCTTCAGCCTTGGTTATTAGGACTCTACCTTTTAAAGATAAGTCCCCATCTGTAGCCATTGATTTAGTTTCTTCTGGGTTGTTTTAATAAGAGGGTTAAAATGTAGTAAGCCTCTAGACTTCTGATCCTTTGTAATGGTTATGCCTAAATATGTAAGTTCTTCTTTTACTGGGATACCATAATATGAAGGTGTCACACAATCTTTGACAGCCATGAGTTCACATTTATTAATGTTAAGATATCGACCAGACGCTTTGGAAAAGGATTGTATCACATGGATCGATATGGGAATTTGGTTAGCGTCTTTCAGAAAAAAAGTGTAGTATCGTCAGCCAGCTGGCTTATAATAATTTCTTTACCAGCTATGGAAATACCTTGTACAGTACTATTATTTAAAGAATTTGAAAGAAGTTGGGTGATTAATAAAAACAGGTACGGAGAGATAGGACAACCTTGCCTAATTCCTCTCTTTAACTCAAATCTAGGTGAGGTGCCATATTTCATTTTGATAGAGCGGTTACCATTTGCATAGAGAGTCTTAATAGCCTTACAGAAAAAAATCCCCAAAGCCAAGTCTAACAGGGGAGTGGAAGAGAAACTGATGCTCTACTGTGTCAAATGCTTTATAAAAATCTAAAAATAATATGAAGCTCTCCTCAGTTATTAGGTCTGAGTAGTCAAGTACGTCTAATACTAGTCTGACATTGTTAGAAATATGTCTGTTCCTCATGAAGCCAGACTGCGTTTCATCAATGATTTCATCCAGGACTTCTTTAATTATTTTTGCAAGTAGTGAGGCTAATATCTTATAGTCATTATTAAGAAGACAAATTGGACGCCAGTTATCGATGAGCAGCACTTATTTTTTAGGCTTAGGTATCAGTGTTATTAACCCCTGACTCATTGTAGGAGGGAGAACATTGTTTTTAATACTCTCTAATAAGACTTCAAATAGGAAGGGAGCTAATTGTTCAGAAAATAATTTGTAAAATTCTGATGTAATTCCATCAACACCTGGTGATTTATTGTTCTTTAGGATGTTTGATAGACTCTATAATCTCTTCAACTTTGATGGGTTCATCACACTGTTTAGATTCTATATCACTGATAGAGTGAACATTATTCAGTGAGTTAAAAAACACATCTGTGGATACCTGACAGTACGTTGAGCTATACAATTTTCTGTAAAAATTGCTACAGTATTTAGCGATTAATTTTTGGTCATCTGTAATAACACCATCAATGTTTAACTTATGGATAGTGTTATTGTTAGAGTGAAATGTCTCGAGTCTAAATAAATAGGATGAATTCTGTTCTCCCTCCTCAATCCATTTTTTCCTCGATCTAATAAAGGCTCCTTCTGCTTTTAATTTATATATATTATGTAATGTGTAATGTCATTGTAACTGATCACAAGACAAATAAAGTGACCAGAGGGGTCACAGAGTGTAGAATATTACCACCAGAGGGGTCACAGAGTGTAGAATATTACCACCAGAGGGGTCACAGAGTGTAGAATATTACCACCAGAGGGGTCACAGAGTGTAGAATATTACCACCAGAGGGGTCACAGAGTGTAGAATATTACCACCAGAGGGGTCACAGAGTGTAGAATATTACCACCAGAGGGGTCACAGAGTGTAGAATATTACCACCAAAGGGGTCACAGAGTGTAGAATATTACCACCAGAGGGGTCACAGAGTGTAGAATATTACCACCAGAGGGGTCACAGAGTATAGAATATTACCACCAGAGGGGTCACAGAGTGTAGAATATTACCACCAGAGGGGTCACAGAGTGTAGAATATTACCACCAAAGGGGTCACAGAGTGTAGAATATTACCACCAAAGGGGTCACAGAGTGTAGAATATTACCACCAGAGGGGTCACAGAGTGTAGAATATTACCACCAGAGGGGTCACAGAGTGTAGAATATTACCACCAGAGGGGTCACAGAGTGTAGAATATTACCACCAGAGGGGTCACAGAGTATAGAATATTACCACCAGAGGGGTCACAGAGTGTAGAATATTACCACCAGAGGGGTCACAGAGTGTAGAATATTACCACCAAAGGGGTCACAGAGTGTAGAATATTACCACCAAAGGGGTCACAGAGTGTAGAATATTACCACCAGAGGGGTCACAGAGTGTAGAATATTACCACCAGAGGGGTCACAGAGTGTAGAATATTATCACCAGAGGTATTTTTCATTGTAGTGACACCAGCAGAGCGTTCAGATCCATGGGAAAGCCAGATATCGTTGCCCCACTGTGACCTCCAGAAGTTGGCATCAGCCAAATTTGAGTGAGACTCTTGAAAAAAGCAAAAATCTGTTTGAAATTGTTTAGCAAATAAAAACAAGGCCTTGCACTTCACATTGTTTCGTAACCCCCTGGCATTAAGAGAAACTATAGACAAAGACAAAACAACAAATATTATATAAAAGTATAAACTGTAGTAGGGCGAGTCAAAGACGTAGGAGCAGTGAACGTAAACGACAAGGAACCGAGATTTGCACCATTTAAGTCAATTTAAAGTGAAAATAGCTTATTGCATAACCTTTGAGCTAGACGTTATCTGGCTTTGAAATTCAACTCAACTGGAAATGATGTTCAAGACCAAACCAAGGGTTCTTGTAGTAAGAGAGACTAAAACCCTCTTTAGTGTAATCAGGAACTATTCTGAGAAATAAAACAACAAATAATAATTTTAATAAAAGGGTACCTACTATTTTAAGTACATATGAAAACTGACCATAAAATAATTGAATAAAAAATGTTTTACATATAAACGTTCCTAAGACGTTTTTTGGAAATAAGTATTTATAACTAAATAGAACAATAACCGTGTAAAGTCAGAGCAGACCTGTATGCCCTTTAAAACAGTATCTTAGTTACTGTATACATAAAAACATAAATACAGCTTTCAGTCTTCTTCGTAAGTTTGTAAACAAAATAGGTCTTCTGGTCATACAAGAACAAACTAATAAATTGAAATACCTGAGTATTCCTGAAAAATAGTCACCTGATGCCTGTTAGGTAAACAACATAAGGAAAATGAGAATACCATGTCGGAAACCATCAACCTGTTCCTTCTGGTGAGATTTTAGGGAGGAATTTCACCACATGCAAACTCCACAGTCTTCTTCAAGCCTTCGATAACCACGGTGTTCGCGCCTACCATTTTCTCAATGGCGTCACACCTGGAGTTGATGAGTAAGGAGAGGGTAGCCACGATGTCAGAGTTCATGTTGGGGTTTTTGGAGGGTGGAGGTTTGCACGGAGTAACCGGTAAAGAGGGGAATTCGTCACCTTCAACAGCATGATATTATCCATAGGCGAAGCGTAGTTATGGCAGTTGTCTATTGGCACGTTTCTTTCTTGTTGATTAGCAATAGAACGGTTAACTTCTTCCTTTCTTGTTTTGTCACGACTTTGCATGGACATGCTGAAATAAATGATCCAATTATCATTCCAGTCACAGGAAAGGTCTTATATCTTGAACAAATAAAAATAGTAATGACTGTAAACTTGTTTTCTTTTCTTTTTCACAATCTTTCTGAAGTTTGGTACGGAGCTCGGTAAAAAAAGCGTCTGTTCAAGCCGCCATCTTGGCCAGTCCTGTCCTCCCTCGCTCCTTGCCCTGCAAGTGTCAACTCGTCAGACGTCATGATACGTCATGAGAAGTGTCCACTTAATTTTAGAGCTGAGGGGAGAGGGTGTGTCTTTTAAGTGTTTGGTCCGCACACATGGAGTTTCAACTTCGGATTCTTCTGCCACTTCTTCTTTGGTATTATGGCGGTCTGCAAATTGTTTTTATAGGTTCATACCGCCACCTACTGCATTGACTATGTATCAGCCTACTGTTCTCTATTATGAATTCTCTATTGCCCTACCAACTAACCCTGCTTCCATTAAAAGCTCACCACTATTCCACTACTTTGGCCCTATCTGATTCTACTCCAGACCAGCAGCCTGGGAGGAGGGCACACTGTCATTCAAAATGTCTTGTAACTCTTCTGCAGTAAAATCTCGTACTTCTCTGCAGCTGCCCTCGAGCACACTTCTCACATCTAGGAATCTCTTGTGCAAGAATGTGGTAAAAATGGGCCTTATTTTTAAGGGGGTCATATAACATTAGCCAATTTGTTTTTATAGGCTAAAGTACAGTAAATACTATTTGTGAAAGCAGTACAATACAAGCTTGCATTTTCATCCCATAAAATGTAGTGGAATTACACATCCTTTTGTCCTCAGATTGGAGATGTATAAAAGTTTACACTCATCACTGTAACATAAGATTGATTGATTAAAACAGATAAATACTTTGGTTTTGTTGTTTTGACACTCTAGGAAAGCCTTAAGATACATAATCCAGTTGTTTAATAAAATAATAATAATATTTTTTCTCTCTAGAGTAGTAATATATTGGATGAGTGTGTTGGGGGTAACTGGCCCCTGGGGGTTAACTGGCCCCTGTGGGGTTATGAATGTGTTTCTACCTGTCATTTAGACAATGACTAGCCCAGTTAGCGCTAGTTCATGCTAGCTAGCAACTTCACTAGCAGTAAATGCTGGTTAGCTTAAGCTCATTGGAGTACTAGCTAGCAACCTTATTTATTACCAGATCGTCTGATGTAAAATACATTAAAAAAAAAAAAAAGCTGTTTTAAAGACTGCCGAGATTTAAGATTTTGCATTATTCAAATCATATTTAGTGCAATTGTACATCATGGAATGTATGGCAAAGAAACAACAAAGAACAGAGAAAATGAATGTGTCGGTGAGTGAAGCAGATTACTTTACGTCAAATCTCCTCAGTGCGGATATTAATGGTGACATGTGCAACACCATTCCCACCCCATATTTTATTTAAATCGTGCAAATAAGACAACTAGACTTGTCTTTTAAGTATTACTTACTAAAGAATTGCTAAATCAACCTGATTTAAATGGACTTTAACACACTTGTAACGCTATTCCATGGTACCTTTAAAAAAAAACCCCACTAAAAACACTTTTCTAAAAACATTTAATGAAATAACAAAAAATAATAATAAAGTGTAAACTATAGCAATTTATTTTCCTTTAGAGTTTATTCGCCTAAGCATGACCTTCACCCACATACCCATTTTTTTTCCAAAGCGTTGCTTTTTTATCTGGCAACAATTAGACACCCTATAAGTTAACGAACAGAATCAAAACTCAAAAAGGAGAGAGATTCTGGTAGGTACACCTATAGCTCATCTCTTGGCAGTAGTACTGTAGATTACTTTATCACTGACCTCAACCCAGAGTCTCTCAGAGCGTTCACAGTCAGCCCACTGACATCCCTATCGGATCACAGCAAAATCACAGTCTACTTGAACAGAGCAATACTCAATCATGAGGCATCAAAGCCAAAGGAACTGAGTGATATTAAGAAATGCTATAGATGGAAGGAATGTAGTGTGGAAAACTTACCAAAAAACAATTAGGCAACAACAAACTCAATCCCTTTTAGACAACTTCCTGGACAAAACGTTTCACTGTAATTGTGAAGAAATTGAGAAACCTGTCCAACCAACAACCAAGAGACCCAGAAAACCTGAGTCTACACCTTCACTATGGTGAATCACTAAAACAATACAGAAATACACTACGGAAAAAGAAGGAACAGCATGTCAGAAATCAGCTCAATGTAATTTAATAATTCATAGACTCTAACCACTTCTGGGAAAATTGGAAAACACTAAACAAACAACAACACGAATAATTATCTATCCAAAATGGAGATGTATGGGTAAACCACTTCTCCAATCTTTTTGGCTCCATAACAAAGAACAAACAGCAAAAACATATACAGGATCAAATACAGATCTTAGAATCAACTATTAAAGACGACTAGAACCCACTGGATTCTCCAATTACCTTGAATGAGCTACAGGACTAAATACAAACCCTCCAACCCCAAAAGGCCTGTGGTGTTGATGGTATCCTTAATGAAATGATCAAATATATAGACAACAAATTCCAATTGGCTATACTAAAACTCTTTAACATCATCCTTAGCTCTGGCATCTTCCCCAATATTTGGAATAAAGGACTGATCACCCCTAGTTTCGGCAAGTCGGTTAGGACATCTACTTTGTGCATGACACAAATCATTTTTCCACCAATTGTTTACAGACAGATTATTTCACTTATAATTCACTTTATCACAATTCCAGTGGGTCAGAAGTTTCCAAACACTGAGTTGACTGTGCCTTTAAACAGCTTTGAAAATTCCAGAAAATGATGTCATGGCTTTAGAAGCTTCTGATAGGCTATTTGACAACATTTGAGTCAATTGGAGGTGTACCTGTGGATATATTTCAAGGCCTACCTTCAAACTCAGTGCCTCTGCTTGACATCATGGGAAAATCAAAAGAAATCAGCCAAGACCTCAGAAACAAAATTGGAGACCTCCACAAGTCTGGTTCATCCTTGGGAGCAATTTCCAAACGCCTGAAGGTACCACGTTCATTGTACAAACAATAGTACGCAAGTATAAACACCATAGAACCACGCAGCCGTCATACCGCTCAGGAAGGAGACCCGTTCTGTCTCCTAGAGATGAACGTACTTTGGTCCGAAAAGTGCAAATCAATCCCAGAACAACAGCAAAGGACCTTGTGAAGATGCTGGAGGAAACAGGTACAAAAGTGTCTATATCCACAGTAAAACGAGTCCTATATCGACACAACCTGAAAGGCCGCTCAGCAAGGAAGAAGACATTGCTCCAAAACCGCCATAAAAAAGCCAGACTACTGTTTGCAACTGCACATGGGGACAAAGATCGTACTTTTTGGAGAAATGTCCTCTGGTCTGATGCAACAAAAATAGAACTGTTTGGCCATAATGACCATCGTTATGTTTGGAGTAAAAAGGGGGAGGTCTCAATATAGGTCTCAATATAGGTTTAAATGTAGGTCTCGATTGGTGCTGACGACTGCCACCAATCGAGGAGGAGAGAGGGTTGGGGGGGGGGGGGGGGTGATTTGACTGTGTTGAGTTCCAGGTTGTTGTGACTTGACCAGGCGGTCAACCGCTCTACGGTACTTCGGAGATGAGACCGACCAGGGTGGTGTCATTAAGTCAACGTGAGTAGTTTGAGGTGCAGTCATTGGTGGAGAGGAACTAGAGGAGAGCACCAACCCTGCGGCACCCCTGTGTTGAGAGAGAGGAAGTCTGAAATATGTTTTCCCATCTTAATGTGCTGTGCCAGGTTGGTCAGGAAGTCGATGATCCACAGAAAGATAGTAACCAGATTTCTTCAGCTGGGTGAGTTCGTGCTGTAGAAGGTCCAAAATGATTGTGTTGAAGGCAAAGCTAAGGAGGTGGGGGGGGGGGGATAAGAAGTAGATGGGATGGGGGGGTGACTTGAGGGGGTTAGACGGCTGAGGGGACTTGCCGGCTGAGGGGGTTAGACGGCTGAGGGGGTTAGACGGCTGAGGGGACTTGACGGCTGAGGGGACTTGACGGCTGAGGGGACTTGACGGCTGAGGGGACTTGACGGCTGAGGGGTTAGACGGCTGAGGGGTTAGACGGCTGAGGGGTTAGACGGCTGAGGGGTTAAGTAGAGTCTATTTTTCAAATGGAGAAGGTTTCTATTGCGAAGTGACAGATGAGCATCTTACGTGTGAGCCTGAAAAAATATTGATAATTGGTCATGGTTATATTGGGCTCAAGTTTGTGAGATCAAAGACAACTTTGATAGCATTATAACATTTTATTTAAAAAAATTGTATGCTATGGACTGGCCCGCCTGTTCCCCAGACCTGAATCCAATTGAGCACATCTGGGACATCATGTCTCGCTCCAGTCTGCACCACAGACTGTCCAGGAGTTGGCGGATGCTTTAGTCCAGGTCTGGGAGGAGATCCCTCAGGAGACCATCCGCCACCTCATCAGGAGCATGCCCAGGCGTTGTAGGGAGGTCATACAGGCACGTGGAGAGCACACACACTACTGAGCCTCATTTGGACTTGTTTTAAGGACATTACATCAAAGTTGGATCAGCCTGTAGTAGTGGTTTTCCACTTTGATTTTGAGTGTGACTCCAAATCCAGACCTCCATGGGTTGATAAATTTGATTTCCATTGATCATTTTTTGTGTGATTTTGTTGTCAGCACATTC
The DNA here is from genome assembly GCF_045791955.1 of Oncorhynchus clarkii lewisi. Taxonomy (NCBI): domain Eukaryota; kingdom Metazoa; phylum Chordata; class Actinopteri; order Salmoniformes; family Salmonidae; genus Oncorhynchus; species Oncorhynchus clarkii. Next base: position 2,641,539 of record NC_092152.1, on the reverse strand, counting down.
AACTATGTAAAGAAAAAAGTATTTAATAAGAATATTTCATTCATTCAGATCTAGGATGTGTTATTTTAGTGTTCCCTTTATTTTTTTGAGCAGTGTATATGTATATAATGTAACAAAATGTGGATAAAGGGAAGGAGTCTGAATACTTTCCAAATGCCCTGTTTCTAAACATAAGGGAACAAAGTTTGGCATAAACTGTCATGACACTCATCTCAGTTGTGCCACTAGACTAGCGTTTTCTCCGAACTGAACCATTAGAGTCATCAGCTCATTTATAGCCTGGTTCCCAGATCTATGCTGTCTTACCAACTCAAAAAGGTGACAACACAAACAGATCTGGGACCAGGCAAGCTTATCTATTGTGTGGACAAACCATTAGGAACACCGGCTCTTTCCGTGACAGACTGACCAAGTGAATCCAGGTGAAGGCTATGATCCCTTATTGATGTCACTTGTTAAATCCACTTCAATCATTGTAGATGAAAGGGAGGAGACAGGTTAAATAAGGATTTTTAAGCCTTCAGACAATTGAGACATGGATTGTGTATGTGTGCCATTCAGAGAGTGAATGGGCAAGCCAAAATATTGAAATGCCTTTGAACGGAGTATGGTAGTAGGTGCCAGATGCACCGGTTTGTATCAAGAACTGCAACGCTGCTGGGTTTTCCCACACTCAACAGTTTCCCGTATGAATCAAGAATAGCCCATCAGGCAAAGGACATCCAGTCGACTTGACACAACTGCAGGAAGTATTGGAGTCAACGTGGGCCAGCATCCCTGTGGAACGCTTGACACCTTGTAGAGTCCATATCCTGACCAATTGAGGCTGTTCTGAGGGCAAAAGCGGGTGCAACTCAATACTAGGAAAGTGTTCTTAATGTTTTGTACACGCATTGTTACGCACCCTCCTCCTGAGTGCAGTTTCCTGTCACCAGCAGAGGGCTCTGCATTGAAATAATAAACAAACATACTGTACAGTTTCCTGAAGCGGAAATAATCAAACTAGCCTAGCATTCCAGTCATCGAACCAGCCTAGCATTCCAGTCATCGAACCAGCCTAGCATTCCAGTCATCGAACCAGCCTAGCATTCCAGTCATCGAACCAGTCATCGAACCAGCCTAGCAATCCAGTCATCGAACCAGCCTAGCAATCCAGTCATCGAACCAGCCTAGCATTCCAGTCATCGAACCAGCCTAGCATTCCAGTCATCGAACCAGCCTAGCACTCCAGTCATCGAACCAGCCTAGCAATCCAGTCATCGAACCAGCCTAGCATTCCAGTCATCGAACCAGCCTAGCAATCCAGTCATCGAACCAGCCTAGCATTCCAGTCATCGAACCAGCCTAGCATTCCAGTCATCGAACCAGCCTAGCATTCCAGTCATCGAACCAGCCTAGCATTCCAGTCATCGAACCAGCCTAGCAATCCAGTCATCGAACCAGCCTAGCATTCCAGTCATCGAACCAGCCTAGCATTCCAGTCATCGAACCAGCCTAGCATTCCAGTCATCGAACCAGCCTAGCAATCCAGTCATCGAACCAGCCTAGCATTCCAGTCATCGAACCAGCCTAGCAATCCAGTCATCGAACCAGCCTAGCATTCCAGTCATCGAACCAGCCTAGCATTCCAATCATCGAACCAGCCTAGCATTCCAGTCATCGAACCAGCCTAGCATTCCAGTCATCGAACCAGCCTAGCAATCCAGTCATCGAACCAGCCTAGCATTCCAGTCATCGAACCAGCCTAGCAATCCAGTCATCGAACCAGCCTAGCATTCCAGTCATCGAACCAGCCTAGCAATCCAGTCATCGAACCAGCCTAGCATTCCAGTCATCGAACCAGCCATCGAACCAGCCTAGCAATCCAGTCATCGAACCAGCCATCGAACCAGCCTAGCATTCCAGTCATCGAACCAGCCTAGCATTCCAGTCATCGAACCAGCCTAGCATTCCAGTAATCGAACCAGCCTAGCATTCCAGTCATCGAACCAGCCATCGAACCAGCCTAGCAATCCAGTCATCGAACCAGCCATCGAACCAGCCTAGCATTCCAGTCATCGAACCAGTTTAGCAATCCAGTCATTGAACTAGCCTAGCAATCCAGTCATCGAACCAGCCTAGCATTAGTGCCGAGCGATCAGTGCTTTTTGGAGGTCGGTTCGATTGTTATTATTTTTTTTAAATGGTGTTTTAGATTTCAATAAAAAAATAAAAACATGAAATATTGACATTACAATGATTTTAGAGCTTTTTAATTAAAATACCGAAGTCAAAAATAGTGAACATTCAATTGCCAAAACTTTGAAAATATGATATTGTCTCCTATTGTCATCCTATTTAGCTAGCCTGCCTAAGTATGCTGCTGTCTGACAATCATTTGACTAGTTCTTCAAAGTAGATAAGACCTACTTTCAGGAACGGTCTCGGTCCCTCATCGTTGTGTTGTGTGTGGTCTGTGTGTACCTATCCTAACGTAGCAGGTGTTAAAGTGTATCCATCCAGAGATCTGTATATAATGACGAGATGCCCATGTCTCCTCCCTTACAATGGGAGTCGCTGTCCCAAAGCCCATGTCTCCGCCCTTACAATGGGAGTCGCTGTACCAAAGGCGGGAATGCAGGCAACAAGTTGAGCCCATTGTGCTAAATTTGGACAGATTTTGTCGTGAGTTCCAAATCTCGCTTCGCCTTTTCCTCTCTTTTCCCGCCTTCTATTCCTACTCTTTTCCCGCCTTCTATTCCTACTCTTTTCCCGCCTTCTTTTCCTCTCTTTTCCCGCCTTCTTTTCCTCTTTTCCCGCCTTCTTTTCCTCTCTTTTCCCGCCTTCTTTTCCTCTCATTTCCCGCCTTCTTTCCCTCTCTTTTCCCGCCTTCTTTCCCTCTCTTTTCCCGCCTTCTATTCCTACTCTTTTCCCGCCTTCTATTCCTACTCTTTTCCCGCCTTCTATTCCTACTCTTTTCCTCTCTTTTCCCGCCTTCTATTCCTACTCTTTTCCCGCCTTCTTTTCCTCTCTTTTCCCGCCTTCTTTTCCTCTCTTTTCCCGCCTTCTTTTCCTTTCTTTTCCCGCCTTCTTTTCCTCTCTTTTCCCGCCTTCTTTTCCCGCCTTCTTTTCCTCTCTTTTCCCACCTTCTTTTCCTCTCTTTTCCCACCTTCTTTTCCTCTCTTTTCCCGCCTTCTTTTCCTCTCTTTTCCCGCCTTCTTTTCCTTTCTTTTCCCGCCTTCTTTTCCTCTCTTTTCCCACCTTCTTTTCCTTTCTTTTCCCGCCTTCTTTTCCTCTCTTTTCCCACCTTCTTTTCCTCTCTTTTCCCGCCTTCTTTCCCTACTCTTTTCCCGCCTTCTTTTCCTTTCTTTTCCCGCCTTCTTTTCCCGCCTTCTTTTCCTTTCTTTTCCCACCTTCTTTTCCTTTCCCCGCCTTCTTTTCCTCTCTTTTCCCGCCTTCTTTTCCTCTCTTTTCCCACCTTCTTTTCCTTTCTTTTCCCACCTTCTTTTCCTCTCTTTTCCCACCTTCTTTTCCTTTCTTTTCCCGCCTTCTTTTCCTCTCTTTTCCCGCCTTCTTTTCCTTTCTTTTCCCGCCTTCTTTTCCCGCCTTCTTTTCCTTTCTTTTCCCACCTTCTTTTCCTTTCTTTTCCCCGCCTTCTTTTCCTCTCTTTTCCCGCCTTCTTTTCCTCTCTTTTCCCACCTTCTTTTCCTTTCTTTTCCCGCCTTCTTTTCCCGTCTTCTTTTCCTGCCTTCTCATTTGCTGATTCTTACTACCATCACATTACAGCCAGTTAAAAGTACAGTACGATATTGGCTTTGGATTCCATTGCACAGAGATTAGGAATAAAACAGTATAGAAGTTGTAAGGTAAAACAAAACAAAAACAAAAATAAGCGTCCTTTTTGCAGTATAAAACGTACAGCTGGCATCATTGGTTAACACATACTGTACGCTTAGGGCATAGATTCATGTGATTTTGGCTTGAAAATCGGCTTCTAAACCATTAAGCAACCTCTGGCATTCCATCGAGAGACTAGCATTTTTTATTTAATTAAAAAAGGGCATACAAATGGTAATTCATTATTCAGTGCTTTACAGTAGTTATGTATTTTAGACCGGACAGCTCTATGGTTCTTAACAGGACAGTAGTCAACTACGGACAGCTAGGAATTCTTTAAAGATGCCATTTCCTTTAAGCATGAGACGGGACATAGTCACAGTTTTGTTTGTAAGCAACCGGTTAAAAAAAAATGTTGCTCGCCCCAGTAGTGCACAAATGGTATTAGGATATATATAGCTTTGGCCTTCTCTGTCTAAAGCAGGAACATGATGATCCTGTCAACGATGGCTTTGAGCAGTGAGCACCATGACAGGTCCAACACTTTAGGTCCCAGTGTACGTAGGTACAGTAACAGGCCTCCAACCAAACCTCCCCATTGGGTTTGTGATAGACAGGGGGACTGTGTGTGTATCCTAGACCAGAGACTCCGGGCCACCATCATCCTCTCTATCGGCCAGGTTTCCTGGTATCCCGGTCACCATGAGACTCTGAAGCAGGCTGGTCGGTATGGCCGGTTTGAACGACCAGTTCCTCGACGTCACGAAGGGGAACGACGACGACAGCCTCACCGAAGACCTGGCTGCGATCACCGCCGTCGCTGTCTTGGCCCTTGGCCTCGCCCCCTTGTGGTTGGAGGTTAAAGTGCAGCCCTGGCGATCGAGCTGTCTCTGCAGCTCCTGAACCTCCCCCAGTATCTCAGAGACTTTACTCAGCATGGCCACTGGACCCCCTCCTAGGATCTGGACGTCGTGGATCCAGCGCAGGTACCTTTCATAGAAAGACAGAACACTAGAATAGTGATTGGACATCCCAGTAATGTGACTCAAATCGCAGCCATCTTGGTCAGGGGATTTTTAATTTCAACATGTCAACATAATGTTTTCATATCATACTGCAAATCTCAGTTTCTGGACTTTATGACCAAAATGATCCTATTTACACGTTGAGGTCAATTTTTGACGCTAAAATAAAAATAAATTCTGACTCATATTAATGCAAATTAGGCCGTTTTCAAATCTTTTTAGGGGGAAGTCCATCTCTACGGGCAGGTACCTCTGCATCCAGACGCGTATGGAGGGACCGTCCAGGCAGGGCAGCAGCAGACCGTGGTAGTCCAATGGTTTAGTCTGCCATGCCTCGTAGAACTCCCTGACTGAAGACGAGGTCTGAGGGGAATCTGAGGAAGGAGACAGCATCCAGCGACTGAGCCTCTTTACACCGAGGATTTTCTTCAGGTTGTCCGCCTCGTCTTTAAAGAAGCCCTTCTTAGGGGGGGTCTTGAAGGCTGAGCTTGGCAGGGACAGCTGACGCAGGTGCTGGAAGGCAGATATAGAAGAACATTAGAGACATTTTGATCAGCATAATGTTGGAATATAGTAAACTGACTATTACAGTTGAATGGAGTGTGAGACAGAGAGAGAGCTAGAAACAGAGAGAGAGAGCTAGAAACAGAGAGAGAGCTAGAAACAGAGAGAGAGCTAGAAACAGAGAGAGCTACAGAGAGAGCTACAGAGAGAGAGAGACAGACAGAGAGCGAGAGACAGAGAGAGAGAGACAGACAGAGACAGAGAGAGCGAGACAGAGACAGAAAGAGAGAGTACCCTGGGCCTGTATGATTTCCTCACAGACGTGTCCTGCTTGGGCTTCTCGGTATACAAAGGGTTAGTGAAGAGATCCTGTGCCTTGCAGTCAAACTGCACCGACCAGTCCCACACTGTAGGGCAGTTCAATGGGCTTCTTTGTGTGTGGGGCGACTCGGCCTGCCAAGACAAGCAAACAGTCAGGCTGGGCGTATGTGGGCATACTGTATATGGTACAGGCTGTTTACCCTACAGTACACAGAAGAAGTGGCGCCTGGTGGAGGGAGGACGGGCTCACTGTAACAGCATGGTAATGGACCGGCGCGGTAATGGACCGGCGCGGCAATGGAACGGCGCGGCAATGGTAATGGAACGGCACGGTAACGGTAATGGAACGGCACGGTAACGGTAATGGAACGGCACGGTAACGGTAATGGAACGGCACGGTAACGGCACGGTAACGGTAATGGAATGGCACGGTAACGGTAATGGAACGGCACGGTAACGGAACGGCACGGTAACGGTAATGGAACGGCACGGTAACGGTAATGGAACGGTAACGGAACGGCACGGTAACGGTAATGGAACGGCACGGTAACGGAACGGCACGGTAACGGAACGGCACGGTAATGGAACGGTAACGGAACGGCAAGGTAACGGAACGGCAAGGTAACGGAACGGCAAGGTAATGGTAATGGAACGGCACGGTAATGGTAACGGAACGGCACGGTAACGGTAATGGAACGGCACGGTAATGGAACGGCACGGTAACGGAACGGTAACGGAACGGCAAGGTAACGGAACGGCAAGGTAACGGAACGGCACGGTAACGGTAATGGAACGGCACGGTAACGGAACGGTAACGGTAATGGAACGGCACGGTAACGGTAATGGAACGGCACGGTAACAGTAATGGAACGGCACAGTAACGGTAATGGAACGGTAACGGAACGGCACGGTAATGGAACGGCACGGTAATGGAACGGCACGGTAATGGAACGGCAAGGTAATGGTAATGGAACGGTAACGGTAATGGAACGGTAATGGTAATGGCACGGTAATGGTAATGGTACGGCACGGTAACGGTACGGTAACGGTAATGGAACGGCACGGTAACGGTACGGCACGGTAACGGTAATGGTACGGCACGGTAACGGTAATGGAACGGCACGGTAATGGAACGGCACGGTAATGGAACGGCACGGTAACGGTAATGGTAATGGAACGGCGCGGTAATGGAACGGCGCGGTAATGGAACGGCACGGTAATGGTAATGGAACGGCGCGGTAATGGTAATGGAACGGCACGGTAATGGAACGGCACGGTAAAGGAACAGTGGTCACTGTTACATTAATTCAATTCCAGACGTTACAATGAGCTCGTCCTCTGATTTAAAGTGACACCAGCCTCCCCTGGCCCATGGACATTCTGGTACAACACAGCCGGAAGAGACGGGGTCTGGTGTCTAGTCATCTACACTACAGGCCTTCAGAGTATCTGAGTACAAATCACATGTGCCAAAAATAACAGGTTACAACCTGTTGCCGTGTTGCAACCTGTTGCCGTGTTGCAACCGGTTGCCGTGTTGCAACCGGTTGCCGTGTTGCAACCGGTTGCCGTGTTGCAACCGGTTGCCGTGTTGCAACCTGTTGCCGTGTTGCAACCTGTTACAACCTGTTGCCGTGTTGCAACCTGTTGCCGTGTTGCAACCTGTTGCCGTGTTGCAACCTGTTGCCGTGTTGCAACCTGTTGCCGTTGTTACAACCTGTTGCCGTTGTTACAACCTGTTGCCGTTGTTACAACCGGTTACAACCTGTTGCAGTTGTTACAACCGGTTACAACCTGTTGCAGTTGTTACAACCGGTTACAACCTGTTGCAGTTGTTACAACCGGTTACAACCTGTTGCAGTTGTTACAACCTGTTGCAGTTGTTACAACCGGTTACAACCTGTTGCAGTTGTTACAACCGGTTACAACCTGTTACCGTTGTTACAACCTGTTGCCGTGTTGTCGTTGTTACAACCGGTTACAACCTGTTACCGTGTTACAACCGGTTACAACCTGTTGCCGTGTTACAACCTGTTACAGTGTTACAACCGGTTACAACCTGTTGCCGTGTTGCAACCTGTTGCAACCTGTTGCCGTTGTTACAACCTGTTGCAACCTGTTGCCGTTGTTACAACCGGTTGCAACCTGTTGCCGTTGTTACAACCTGTTGCCGTTGTTACAACCTGTTGCCGTTGTTACAACCTGTTGCCGTTGTTACAACCGGTTACAACCTGTTTCCGTTGTTACAACCGGTTACAACCTGTTTCCGTTGTTACAACCGGTTACAACCTGTTACCGTTGTTACAACCGGTTACAACCTGTTACCGTGTTACAACCGGTTACAACCTGTTGCCGTTGTTACAACCGGTTACAACCTGTTGCCGTTGTTACAACCGGTTACAACCTGTTACCGTGTTACAACCGGTTGCAACCTGTTGCCGTTGTTACAACCGGTTGCAACCTGTTGCCGTTGTTACAACCGGTTGCAACCTGTTGCCGTTGTTACAACCGGTTACAACCTGTTACAGTGTTACAACCGGTTACAACCTGTTGCCGTGTTACAACCTGTTACAGTGCTCTCACAGTGAAATGCTCACTGACAGGCCCTTAATAATGCAGTCAAGAAAAAAAAGAGAAAAAAAGTGAAGTACTTACTAAAAATAAACTGAAGTAAAAAATGTAATAAACAAATAAAAAAGAATTATAGAGCAACAAAACAACAGTAGTGAGGATATATACAGGGGGTACTGGAACAGAGTCAATGTGCGGGCGCACCGGTTAGTTGAAGTAATTGAGGTAACATGTGCATGCAGATAGTTATTAAAGTGACTATGCACAGATAATAGAGTAGCAGCAGCGTAAAAATGGGGGGTGGGGGCGTGCAAATAGTCCAGGTAGCCATTTGATTAGCTGTTCAGGAGTCTTATGGCTTGGGGGATAGAAGCTGTTAAGAAGCCTCTTGAACCTCGACTTGGACCTCCGGTACCATTTGCCGTACGGTAGCAGAGAGAACAGTCTATTACTTGGTGGCTGGAGTCTTTGACCATTTTTTGGGCTTCCTCTGACACCGCCTGGTATAGAGGTCCTGGATGGCAGGAAGCTTGGCCCCAGTGATATACTGGGCCATACGCACTACCCTCTGTAGTGCCTTGCGGTCGGATGCCGATCAGTTGCCATACCAGGTGGTGATGCTCTCGATGGTGCAGCTGTATAACTTTTTGAGGATCTGAGGACTCATGTCAAATCTTTTCAGTCTTCTGAGGGGGAATAGGCGTTGTCGTGCCCTCTTCAAGACTGTCTTGGAGTGTTTGGACCATGATAGTTTATTGGTATGTGGACACCAAGGAACTTGGGACAGCTTGAAATTGCCAGTTGGTAAGCGCATGCTCAGATTACACATCCGGGTAATCCATCTGGCCCTGCAGAACTTGTGAATGTTGACCTGTTTAAAGGTCTTACTCACATCGGCTACGGAGAACATGATCACACAGTCATCCGGAACAGCTGATGCGCTCATGCATGCTTCAGTGTTGCTTGCCTCAAAGCGATGTGATAACTTGGCCTGGTATCATTAGTAAAAGGTTGGTATTTGATAACACTATTATAAATGTAGTGACTGTTCCAGTATACAGTCTTAAAGAAGAGGAACATCCAATCCACACCAGGGGTTCATCCAGTCCACACCAGGGGTTCATCCAATCCACGCCAGGGGTTCATCCAGTCCACACCAGGTGTTCATCCAGTCCACACCAGGGGTTCATCCAATCCACACCAGGGGTTCATCCAGTCCACACCAGGGGTTCATCCAGTCCACACCAGGGGTTCATCCAATCCACACCAGGGGTTCATCCAGTCCACACCAGGGGTTCATCCAGTCCACACCAGGGGTTCATCCAGTCCACACCAGGGGTTCATCCAGTCCACACCAGGGGTTCATCCAATCCACACCAGGGGTTCATCCAATCCACACCAGGGGTTCATCCAGTCCACACCAGGGGTTCATCCAATCCACACCAGGGGTTCATCCAGTCCACACCAGGGGTTCATCCAGTCCACACCAGGGGTTCATCCAGTCCACACCAGGGGTTCATCCAATCCACACCAGGGGTTCAGTAGAAGCAGGCCAAATGTTATGTGCTGGCATGCATCTACAGATGAGCGGTTTGTAGGCCTAACTACTGCAGAGCGGTTTGTTGGTCTAACTACTGCAGAGCGGTTTGTAGGCCTAACTACTGCAGAGCGGTTTGTTGGTCTAACTACTGCAGAGCGGTTTGTAGGTCTAACTACTGCAGAGCGGTTTGTAGGTCTAACTACTGCAGAGCGGTTTGTAGGCCTAACTACTGCAGAGCGGTTTGTTGGTCTAACTACTGCAGAGCGGTTTGTTGGTCTAACTACTGCAGAGCGGTGTGTAGGCCTAACTACTGCAGAGCGGTTTGTTGGTCTAACTACTGCAGAGCGGTTTGTAGGCCTAACTACTGCAGAGCGGTTTGTAGGCCTAACTACTGCAGAGTGGTTTGTAGGTCTAACTACTGCAGAGCGGTTTGTTGGCCTAACTACTGCAGAGCGGTTTGTTGGTCTAACTACTGCAGAGCGGTTTGTTGGTCTAACTACTGCAGAGCGGTTTGTAGGTCTAACTACTGCAGAGCGGTTTGTTGGTCTAACTACTGCAGAGCGGTTTGTTGGTCTAACTACTGCAGAGCGGTTTGTAGGTCTAACTACTGCAGAGCGGTTTGTAGGTCTAACTACTGCAGAGCGGTTTGTTGGTCTAACTACTGCAGAGCGGTTTGTAGGTCTAACTACTGCAGAGCGGTTTGTTGGCCTAACTACTGCAGAGCGGTTTGTAGGTCTAACTACTGCAGAGCGGTTTGTAGGCCTAACTACTGCAGAGCGGTTTGTAGGTCTAACTACTGCAGAGCGGTTTGTTGGTCTAACTACTGCAGAGCGGTTTGTAGGTCTAACTACTGCAGAGCGGTTTGTTGGTCTAACTACTGCAGAGCGGTTTGTAGGCCTAACTACTGCAGAGCGGTTTGTTGGTCTAACTACTGCAGAGCGGTTTGTAGGCCTAACTACTGCAGAGCGGTTTGTAGGCCTAACTACTGCAGAGCGGTTTGTTGGTCTAACTACTGCAGAGCGGTTTGTTGGTCTAACTACTGCAGAGCGGTTTGTAGGTCTAACTACTGCAGAGCGGTTTGTAGGTCTAACTACTGCAGAGCGGTTTGTAGGCCTAACTACTGCAGAGCGGTTTGTTGGTCTAACTACTGCAGAGCGGTTTGTTGGTCTAACTACTGCAGAGCGGTTTGTAGGTCTAACTACTGCAGAGCGGTTTGTAGGTCTAACTACTGCAGAGCGGTTTGTAGGTCTAACTACTGCAGAGCGGTTTGTAGACAGCCTAGAGAAAACATGCTGTATTGGTAATGTGTGTGCCTGCCTGCATGTGTCTTTACCCTGAGTAAGCTGCTGTATTGGTAATGTGCCTGCCTGCCTGCATGTGTCTTTACCCTGAGTAAGCTACTGTATTGGTAGTGTGCCTGCCTGCATGTGTCTTTACCCTGAGTAAGCTGCTGTATTGGTAGTGTGCCTGCCTGCATGTGTCTTTACCCTGAGTAAGCTACTGTATTGGTAGTGTGCCTGCCTGCATGTGTCTTTACCCTGAGTAAGCTGCTGTATTGGTAGTGTGCCTGCCTGCATGTGTCTTTACCCTGAGTAAGCTACTGTATTGGTAGTGTGCCTGCCTGCATGTGTCTTTACCCTGAGTAAGCTACTGTATTGGTAGTGTGCCTGCCTGCATGTGTCTTTACCCTGAGTAAGCTGCTGTATTGGTAATGTGCCTGCCTGCCTGCATGTGTCTTTACCCTGAGTAAGCTACTGTATTGGTAGTGTGCCTGCCTGCATGTGTCTTTACCCTGAGTAAGCTGCTGTATTGGTAATGTGCCTGCCTGCCTGCATGTGTCTTTACCCTGAGTAAGCTACTGTATTGGTAGTGTGCCTGCCTGCATGTGTCTTTACCCTGAGTAAGCTGCTGTATTGGTAGTGTGCCTGCCTGCATGTGTCTTTACCCTGAGTAAGCTGCTGTATTGGTAATGTGCCTGCCTGCCTGCATGTGTCTTTACCCTGAGTAAGCTACTGTATTGGTAGTGTGCCTGCCTGCATGTGTCTTTACCCTGAGTAAGCTGCTGTATTGGTAGTGTGCCTGCCTGCATGTGTCTTTACCCTGAGTAAGCTACTGTATTGGTAGTGTGCCTGCCTGCATGTGTCTTTACCCTGAGTAAGCTGCTGTATTGGTAATGTGCCTGCCTGCCTGCATGTGTCTTTACCCTGAGTAAGCTACTGTATTGGTAGTGTGCCTGCCTGCATGTGTCTTTACCCTGAGTAAGCTGCTGTATTGGTAGTGTGCCTGCCTGCATGTGTCTTTACCCTGAGTAAGCTACTGTATTGGTAGTGTGCCTGCCTGCATGTGTCTTTACCCTGAGTAAGCTGCTGTATTGGTAGTGTGCCTGCCTGCATGTGTCTTTACCCTGAGTAAGCTACTGTATTGGTAGTGTGCCTGCCTGCATGTGTCTTTACCCTGAGTAAGCTGCTGTATTGGTAATGTGCCTGCCTGCCTGCATGTGTCTTTACCCTGAGTAAGCTACTGTATTGGTAGTGTGCCTGCCTGCATGTGTCTTTACCCTGAGTAAGCTGCTGTATTGGTAATGTGCCTGCCTGCCTGCATGTGTCTTTACCCTGAGTAAGCTACTGTATTGGTAGTGTGCCTGCCTGCATGTGTCTTTACCCTGAGTAAGCTGCTGTATTGGTAGTGTGCCTGCCTGCATGTGTCTTTACCCTGAGTAAGCTGCTGTATTGGTAATGTGCCTGCCTGCCTGCATGTGTCTTTACCCTGAGTAAGCTACTGTATTGGTAGTGTGCCTGCCTGCATGTGTCTTTACCCTGAGTAAGCTGCTGTATTGGTAGTGTGCCTGCCTGCATGTGTCTTTACCCTGAGTAAGCTGCTGTATTGGTAGTGTGCCTGCCTGCATGTGTCTTTACCCTGAGTAAGCTGTCTCTGTGGCTGTCGTTGTTAAAGAGGAAGGTGGTGAAGACCGGAACATGGACGCTGTCAGACAGCACGGTCAGGTAGGTCTCTGAGAACTGGAAGGCCGGACCATGCTGCTGCTGTAGCTGCCACACACACTCCAGGAAGAGCAGGAACACTGGAGACTGGCTCTGAGAGGACGGACAGAGGGACACGGTTGTCACCTATACACCACAGTTGTGTGTTTTATTTTTAAACATACCGCTGGTCTCAAATCCTTGATTCCCCTACAGTCCTTGATTCTTAAAAATTCCTCTCCTTCTCAAAGCTCATTGGAGGAGGATGTCAAGGGGAGGGACTTGAGCCTTTCCTCCAATAAGCTCTGAGAGGGAGGCGGAAGAATCAAGGTTTTGATGGCTAGTTTAATTGTCAGACAACAGAATAAACAAAAACAGGACACCCGGATCTTACCTCCACCTTGTCCTTGAGGTGTAGATGGTTGGAGCGATCCAGGAAAGCATGTCCTCCTGCTACCCACTCCTTCTGCACCAGACTCTGGAAGCCCAGAAGAGTTCTGTAGTAGGGGTCCAACATCAACTGGACCAGGCTGGAGACCACACAGCACAGGTCTGAACCGCCCTCCTCTGGAAAAATACAACACAATCTAACACCCAGTACAGGTCCTAACCAGCCTCCTCTGATACTATACAATAGAGAGGTAGGACCCAGTACAGGTCCTAACCAGCCTCCTCTGATACTATATAATATAGAGGTAGGACCCAGTACAGGTCCTAACCAGCCTCCTCTGATACTTAACAATATAGAGGTAGGACCCAGTACAGGTCCTAACCAGCCTCCTCTGATACTATGCAATATAGAGGTAGGACCCAGTACAGGTCCTAACCAGCCTCCTCTGCAACACAAACACATATTTAACTGTAGACTCAGCGACATGACGTAGACACAGCATAGTGGGTCAATTTCTTCAACGACTAAGAGCATTGAAGCGCGAGGGTCAACTTCTCTTGTTGTTTTGGTACCCTGGGTACCACACTGTAAACAGCATATACTGTGTGTGACTGAGAGCAATGTCTTGCATCTCGCTTATCTCAATATCACCGGAGCTGCTCGTGGCAACGTCATTTAGCGGAGTCCACCTTCAATTCACTTAATTGTTTCTATAGAACCAGGGGGATAGTCAACTCAGCAACATCCTCTCCTGAGTATCATTGTGGGACAAATGTTAAGCAAATAAAAATATGTCAAACAACATGTCAGGACACAGGATCTGTTTGGCCAAACCCCTTGTCAAATAAAATACAAGCTTCCTCAAATGGTCCTTACCCATAATGAGAACATTGGTGTTTTCCTTTTCCAGGCTCTCAACTACCTCCACGGCCTTCTGGAGACACTGTCTGCAACACACAAGACATTGGCATGCCAAGTGAGACGAGACACTGTCTGCAACACACAAGACATTGGCTCTCCGCGCGTGAGACAAGACATTGGCTCTCCGCGCGTGAGACAAGACATTGGCTCTCCGCGCGTGAGACAAGACATTGGCTCTCCGCGCGTGAGACAAGACATTGGCTCTCCGCGCGTGAGACAAGACATTGGCTCTCCGCGCGTGAGACAAGACATTGGCTCTCCGCGCGTGAGACAAGACATTGGCTCTCCGCGCGTGAGACAAGACATTGGCTCTCCGCGCGTGAGACAAGACATTGGCTCTCCGCGCGTGAGACAAGACATTGGCTCTCCGCGCGTGAGACAAGACATTGGCTCTCCGCGCGTGAGACAAGACATTGGCTCTCCGCGCGTGAGACAAGACATTGGCTCTCCGCGCGTGAGACAAGACATTGGCTCTCCGCGCGTGAGACAAGACATTGGCTCTCCGCGCGTGAGACAAGACATTGGCTCTCCGCGCGTGAGACAAGACATTGGCTCTCCGCGCGTGAGACAAGACATTGGCTCTCCGCGCGTGAGACAAGACATTGGCTCTCCGCGCGTGAGACAAGACATTGGCTCTCCGCGCGTGAGACAAGACATTGGCTCTCCGCGCGTGAGACAAGACATTGGCTCTCCGCGCGTGAGACAAGACATTGGCTCTCCGCGCGTGAGACAAGACATTGGCTCTCCGCGCGTGAGACAAGACATTGGCTCTCCGCGCGTGAGACAAGACATTGGCTCTCCGCGCGTGAGACAAGACATTGGCTCTCCGCGCGTGAGACAAGACATTGGCTCTCCGCGCGTGAGACAAGACATTGGCTCTCCGCGCGTGAGACAAGACATTGGCTCTCCGCGCGTGAGACAAGACATTGGCTCTCCGCGCGTGAGACAAGACATTGGCTCTCCGCGCGTGAGACAAGACATTGGCTCTCCGCGCGTGAGACAAGACATTGGCTCTCCGCGCGTGAGACAAGACATTGGCTCTCCGCGCGTGAGACAAGACATTGGCTCTCCGCGCGTGAGACAAGACATTGGCTCTCCGCGCGTGAGACAAGACATTGGCTCTCCGCGCGTGAGACAAGACATTGGCTCTCCGCGCGTGAGACAAGACATTGGCTCTCCGCGCGTGAGACAAGACATTGGCTCTCCGCGCGTGAGACAAGACATTGGCTCTCCGCGCGTGAGACAAGACATTGGCTCTCCGCGCGTGAGACAAGACATTGGCTCTCCGCGCGTGAGACAAGACATTGGCTCTCCGCGCGTGAGACAAGACATTGGCTCTCCGCGCGTGAGACAAGACATTGGCTCTCCGCGCGTGAGACAAGACATTGGCTCTCCGCGCGAGACAAGACATTGGCTCTCCGCGCGAGACAAGACATTGGCTCTCCGCGCGAGACAAGACATTGGCTCTCCGCGCGAGACAAGACATTGGCTCTCCGCGCGAGACAAGACATTGGCTCTCCGCGCGAGACAAGACATTGGCTCTCCGCGCGAGACAAGACATTGGCTCTCCGCGCGAGACAAGACATTGGCTCTCCGCGCGAGACAAGACATTGGCTCTCCGCGCGAGACAAGACATTGGCTCTCCGCGCGAGACAAGACATTGGCTCTCCGCGCGAGACAAGACATTGGCTCTCCGCGCGAGACAAGACATTGGCTCTCCGCGCGAGACAAGACATTGGCTCTCCGCGCGAGACAAGACATTGGCTCTCCGCGCGAGACAAGACATTGGCTCTCCGCGCGAGACAAGACATTGGCTCTCCGCGCGAGACAAGACATTGGCTCTCCGCGCGAGACAAGACATTGGCTCTCCGAGTGAGACAAGACATTGGCTCTCCGAGTGAGACAAGACATTGGCTCTCCGTGTGAGACAAGACATTGGCTCTCCGCGTGAGACATGATCCTAAACAAATAGATTGGTAGCACTGGTCAAATATTCAGTGGCCATTTGATTAGGCCTAATGTCTTTAGACCCATCTAGTATTGAGTCAGACCCCCCCCCCCCCCCTCCCCCAGAACAGCCGGAATTCATCAGGAGTATGGATTCTACAAAGTATGGCATCCAAAAACATTTCTCGATTGGTATCTAGGGACCTAACTTTAGCAAGGAAAACATTCCCCACACGGGTACACCACCGCCACCAACCGGTACCGGTGACACCAGGCAGGATGGGTCCATGCACGCCAAATCCTGACTGCCATCAGAATGATGCAACAGGAACCGGGATTCGTCGGACCAGGCGATGTTTCTCCCCACTCTTCAATGGTCCAGTGTTGATGATGTCGTGTCCACTGGAGCAGCTTCTTCTTGTTTTTAGCTGATAGGAGGAAGCCCAGTGTGGTAGTCTGCTGCAATAGCCAATCAGTGACAAGGAGCGACAAGTTGTGTGTTCTGGGATGCTGTTCTGCACACCACTGTTGTACTGCAGTTGTGGCCCGCCTGTTAGGTTGCACGATTCTTCCCATTCGACTTCTGTCATCAACGAGCTGTTTTCACCCACATGGATGTTTTGTTTGTCGCACCGTTCTCCGTAAACCCTAGACACTGTGGTGCGTTGAAAGAACCAGGAGGCCGGCCGTTTCTGAGATACTGAATCCCGCCTTGGCACCGACGATCATACCACGCTCAAAGTCTCTTAGGTCACTAGTTTTACGTTCAACCGAACAGTAGCGAGGCCTGTTTTATAGAGCAAACCACCTGGCTCACTGTCTGTAGGAGCAAACAGCGTGGTAAATAAACTTATAAACCTAATAAACATTATAAAAAAACAGTAGTTTGGTTTTAAAATCTCACCTGATGATGTCCAGCCATCCACAGTTGTCCAGTGAGGAGAACCATTTCATATCGGACATCCAGAACTCCGTTGTATTGTCGATGAGGAAGAACTGTTTGAATTTGTTGTAAGACAACAGGATGTCCTGAACGGTCGGCAGTGTGTCGGACAGGTCTTCTGTCTTTACGGAGTACAGGTGGTTGTGAGCCACCGCCGTCAACATTCTGCAACACACCTCACAGTGTTACACAACAGTCGGTACATTTCATAAACATTTTAAAAAATATATATATATATAAACATTTAAAAAGGTAGGACTGGAAAGTCATAAAATCACAACTTATCAAAATCAATAATCAATACATACATAAGCATTAATTACTATTAAAAACACAGACAATACGATGTAACCAATCAGGATGTCTTTTACTTCTCCATGTAGGTTTGTGGGACGTTGTCCTCTTGTACCAGGGGTATTGAGGCGGTTTTAAACAAGGCACAGCCGCTATGATGAGACCAGCACCACATCTGAAAACAGACATTATCAAATACATTCATTCATTTATTTGTATACTGACCCCAATACAGCAAGTGAAGA
Organism: Oncorhynchus clarkii lewisi; assembly: GCF_045791955.1. Lineage (NCBI taxonomy): Eukaryota > Metazoa > Chordata > Actinopteri > Salmoniformes > Salmonidae > Oncorhynchus > Oncorhynchus clarkii. The sequence continues at coordinate 2,624,043 of NC_092152.1, read as the reverse complement.
GTTACGGTCATATAATTCAAATGTGATATATTCAATATAAATTAAGTACCAGACACAAAACGACTTAAATAAAAACCCCAACACATACCGGTAATCCCTTTCCCTGGTACTTAGTCAAGTCTTCGTCCGAGACGTTTGTTGGGACTATAAAATACTGAGGCAACCTGCAGGAAATAGACGTTTTGGTTTACTCATAACATGATACAACAGGAAATAGACGTTTTGGTTTACTCATAACATGATACAACAGGAAATAGACGTTTTGGTTTACTCATAACATGATACAACAGGAAATAGACGTTTTGGTTTACTCATAACATGATTCAACAGGAAATAGACGTTTTGGTTTACTCATAACATGATTCAACAGGAAATAGACATTTTGGTTTACTCATAACATGATACAACAGGAAATAGACGTTTTGGTTTACTCATAACATGATACAACAGGAAATAGACGTTTTGGTTTACTCATAACATGATACAACAGGAAATAGAGGAATCCAAGACAACGACTTCAACCAAAAGCATGTTGATCGGGATTCAACGTCTTGATATGTAACTAGCATGTTACAGCAGTTATATTTCCCACGGCATTGGTCAGCTGTTTAAATAAAATGTCCGTACTTTGGAGAGAGCTCGAAGTTGCTGTTCTCCGACACCACTCTACAGTTTCCTTTAGTTCTCTTCATGTCTTGAGTCCAGTCCTCCACGGAGTCAAACATCACAGTCTGCTTTTTCCTCTGCGCCTCTGGAAAACACAAGGTACTGTCATTTTTAATGTCCCCCCTCCTCCTCACTGTGTGAACAGGTCACAGTCACCACACTGGACAGCATTTCTATCTATGTAATCTGCACTTCTCTGCATCTCTGGAAAACACACAAAAGTCAGTGTTACTTACAATGGCTCTCTACAGATCCTACACATCCGAGACAGAGCTGAGACTACATCTGTATTAGTCATCGTCATGGTTTCCGGTCAACATTCTAGAATGACGTTTATTTTTATTGTCTCATCGCTACAACTCCCCAACGGGCTCGGGAGGCGAAGGTTGAATCATGCGTCCTCCGAAACGCCAAACCGCGATTCTTAACACCCGCCCCGCTTAACCCAGGAAGCTAGCCAGGTTAGAGAACGATGAGCTAAGTAAAATCCCCCCCCCCCCAACCCAACTGTGCGCCGCCCTATGGGACTCCCGATCACAGCCGGTTGTGATACAGCCTGGGTCTGTAGTGACGCCTCTAGCACTGCGATGCCTTAGGCCCCTGTGCCACTCGGGAGGCCTTGTGCATAGACATTCTGTAACAGGTTGGTGATAATGACAGTGGTAAGACAGCGTAAACAGAGCTCTGGCATGCAGGCTAGCAGATCTCAGAGTTAGAGAATAAAAAATAACAACATGCATTGGTCAAAACTCTTCACACAGTCAGCGAAACAGAAGTGTCTGTGGACCAAACTGCGAATCATTTTTCATTGCTTTCACACAAAATGCATTCAAATGACCACATTCTCCAAAATCCATCAACTCTGTTCTCATTCATACTCCGCCACCTGCAAAACTACATATTTGCAGCACGTTTTCAAATGCTAACACACCGTTTCCAAAACTGTTAAAAACACATTCAACACAGAATGATGGCAAATGTCGTGAATTTCTGCAGGAACCAGACGGAAACCTATAGAAAATCTCAGCAGGATATTTAATCATTCCAAACACATCTGAAAGCCGACCCACGAGTCATGTTTTTAGTCTCGTTACCAAACAGACAAAAAGAGGACTGCTTCGGGATGATTTAGTTTGGAAACATGGATCAAGGGAGACAGGTTGGTGGGGGAAGAAGAGTGGCAGGGAGAGGGAGACAGGTTGGTGGGGAGAGAAGAGTGGCAGGGAGAGGGAGACAGGTTGGTGGGGAGAGAAGAGTGGCAGGGAGAGGGAGACAGGTGGGTGGAGAAAGAAGAGAGGCAGGGAGAGGGAGACAGGTTGGTGGAGAAAGAAGAGAGGCAGGGAGAGGGAGACAGGTTGGTGGGGATAGAAGAGAGGCAGGGAGAGAGAGACAGGTTGGTGGGGGAAGAAGAGTGGCAGGGAGACAGGTTGGTGGGGGAAGAAGAGTGGCAGGGAGACAGGTTGGTGGGGGAAGAAGAGTGGCAGAGAGAGAGAGACAGGTTGGTGGAGGAAGAAGAGTGGCAGAGAGAGAGAGAGAGAGAGAGAGAGAGGTTGGTGGGGGAAGAAGAGTGGCAGGGAGAGAGAGACAGGTTGGTGGAGGAAGAAGAGTGGCAGAGAGAGAGAGAGGTTGGTGGAGGAAGAAGAGTGGCAGGGAGAGGGAGACAGGTTGGTGGGGGAAGAAGAGAGGCAGGGAGAGGGAGACAGGTTGGTGGGGATAGAAGAGAGGCAGGGAGAGGGAGACAGGTTGGTGGGGATAGAAGAGTGGCAGGGAGAGGGAGACAGGTTGGTGGGGATAGAAGAGTGGCAGGGAGAGGGAGACAGGTTGGTGGGGGAAGAAGAGTGGCAGGGAGAGGGAGACAGGTTGGTGAGGAAAGAAGAGTGGCAGGGAGAGGGAGACAGGTTGGTGAGGGAAGGAGGAGAGGCAGGGAGAGGGAGACAGCGTGGAGGACAAAGGAGAGGAAGACCAAGAGAAGTAGTCTCTGATGAGATGAGGGACATAATTACTGACCATTGTAAACCATGGTCTCTCAGAGAGAGACGGGTTGGTGGGGGAAGGAGAGTGGCAGGGAGAGGGAGACAGGTTAGTGGGGGAAGAAGAGTGGCAGGGAGACAGGTTGGTGGGGGAAAGAAGAGTGACAGGGAGAGGGAGACAGGTTGGTGGGGGAAAGAAGAGAGGCAGGGAGAGAGAGACAGGTTGGTGGGGAAAGAAGAGTGGCAGGGAGAGGGAGACAGGTTGGTGGGGGAAAGAAGAGTGGCAGGGAGAAGGAGACAGGTTGGTGAGGGAAGGAGGAGAGGCAGGGAGAGGGAGACAGCGTGGAGGACAAAGGAGAGGAAGACCAAGAGAAGTAGTCTCTGATGAGATGAGGGACATAATTACTGACCATTGTAAACCATGGTCTCTCAGAGAGAGACGGGTTGGTGGGGGAAGGAGAGTGGCAGGGAGAGGGAGACAGGTTGGTCGGTGGTGTCTCAGAGAGGACGGTTTAAAGGTGCAACCAACCAGCGTTCAGCAGTTGCATCAATAGTACGAATTTACCGGCAAAACAACATGTTGAGATGTGCTTCCTTCCAATGATAACTGAACTACATATTACAGTACAATAACAGTGTGTTCACATTTTTACATGTACTGACATTTAGAAATATATTGATTTGTTTTGTGTTTTTCAGTAGGATCCAAAAGGTTGCCTTCCACAGGAAGGAGAGGCAGAATATTATCCGATGCGCAGGAAATTGCCATGGTTGCCATGGTAATTGGCAACAATGCAATAAAACTGCAGGAAGTTCGGGACAGAGTGCTGGCAGACAATATCACTGTTGGGAATGTGAATACGGTCAGCACTACAACAATGGCCAGAGTCCTAGAGAAACATGAAACAAGGATGAAGCAGTTGTACCCTTTGAGAGAAACGGTGAACGTGTGAAAGAACTCCAGTATCAATATGTCCAGCTAAGATGTCTGCTCAATAACCAAACAGGGTACATACACAGCTATGCATAATGATAAGTACTGTAAAACTGTGGATTTACTGTATTTCAGAGAGTAATGGAGAAGCCAGGCGAACAGCACATCATCCACAAAGATACGCTGGATTCAACACGCCCGCAGGGGAAGACATGTGATTGGATAGAGGGCAACCGTGGATGTCTCAGGCCAGAGAGGAGCTAACTTCACAATGTGTGCAGCACTGTGCAACGATGGTTTGCTGTTACACAAACCACTCATTGACCCCCCTACAACACAGAGAGGCTCATTTATTTCCTGGATGAATCTGCATAATCGACTTGTGCCAGCGGAGAAGAGAGGGGCATGAAACTCCCCTCTACCTTCGTTGTTGTGTGGGGTAATGTGGCATTCCACCACTCTGCTGCACTGCCTTCGTTGTTGTGTGGGGTAATGTGGCATTCCACCACTCTGCTGCACTGCCTTTGTTGTTGTGTGGGGTAATGTGGCATTCCACCACTCTGCTGCACTGCCTTTGTTGTTGTGTGGGGTAATGTGGCATTCCACCACTCTGCTGCACTGCCTTTGTTGTTGTGTGGGGTAATGTGGCATTCCACCACTCTGCTGCACTGCCTTTGTTGTTGTGTGGGGTAATGTGGCATTCCACCACTCTGCTGCACTGCCTTCGTTGTTGTGTGGGATAATGTGGCATTCCACCACTCTGCTGCACTGCCTTCGTTGTTGTGTGGGATAATGTGGCATTCCACCACTCTGCTGCACTGCCTTCGTTGTTGTGTGGGGTAATGTGGCATTCCACCACTCTGCTGCACTGCCTTCGTTGTTGTGTGGGGTAATGTGGCATTCATATGTGGCATTCCACCACTCTGCTGCACTGCCTTCGTTGTTGTGTGGGATAATGTGGCATTCATATGTGGCATTCCACCACTCTGCTGCACTGCCTTCGTTGTTGTGTGGGATAATGTGGCATTCATATGTGGCATTCCACCACTCTGCTGCACTGCCTTCGTTGTTGTGTGGGATAATGTGGCATTCCACCACTCTGCTGCACTGCCTTCGTTGTTGTGTGGGATAATGTGGCATTCCACCACTCTGCTGCACTGCCTTCGTTGTTGTGTGGGATAATGTGCCATTCCACCACTCTGCTGCACTGCCTTCGTTGTTGTGTGGGATAATGTGCCATTCCACCACTCTGCTGCACTGCCTTCGTTGTTGTGTGGGATAATGTGGCATTCCATTACTCTGCTGCACTGCCTTCGTTGTTGTGTGGGATAATGTGGCATTCCACCACTCTGCTGCACTGCCTTCGTTGTTGTGTGGGGTAATGTGGCATTCCACCACTCTGCTGCACTGCCTTCGTTGTTGTGTGGGATATTGTGGCATTCCACCACTCTGCTGCAGTCAGACTGGTTTACGACACATCCAAGGATATCAGTACTATTCCTGCCTCCATACTCCCCCTTCCTAAACCCCATAGAGGAGTTTTTCTCTGTGTGGAGGAGGAAGGTTTATGACCACCATCCACATGACCAGATGTCCTTACTGGAAGCTATGAATGCAGGGTGTGAAGACACTTCTCCTGAAGACTGCCAGGGTGTAGAGACACTTCTCCTGAAGACTGCCGGGGTGTGGAGACACTTCTCCTGAAGACTGCCCATTGTGAGGAGACACTTCTCCTGAAGACTGGCAGGGTGTGGAGACACTTCTCCTGAAGACTGCCCATTGTGAGGAGACACTTCTCCTGAAGACTGCCCATTGTGAGGAGACACTTCTCCTGAAGACTGCCCATTGTGAGGAGACACTTCTCCTGAAGACTGCCCATTGTGAGGAGACACTTCTCCTGAAGACTGCCAGGGCGTGGAGACACTTCTCCTGAAGACTGCCAGGGCGTGGAGACACTTCTCCTGAAGACTGCCCATTGTGAGGAGACACTTCTCCTGAAGACTGCCCATTGTGGGGAGACACTTCTCCTGAAGACTGCCCATTGTGAGGAGACACTTCTCCTGAAGACTGCCCATTGTGAGGAGACACTTCTCCTGAAGACTGCCCATTGTGAGGAGACACTTCTCCTGAAGACTGCCCATTGTGAGGAGACACTTCTCCTGAAGACAGCCCATTGTGAGGAGACACTTCTCCTGAAGACAGCCAGGGTTGGATTAGACATTCCAGAAGACACTTTCCATGATGCATCGGCAGAGAAAACATCAGATGTGATGTTGATGAGAACTTGTGGTCAAATGCAGGAGAGAGGGAGAACCAGAACCCTCACAGTACTGTACAGTATGAGTGATTATACTATACATGTTGATAAGAACCAGAACCCTCACAGTACTGTACAGTATGAGTGATTACACTATACATGTTGATGAGAACTAGAACCCTCACAGTACTGTACAGTATGAGTGATTATACTATACATGTTGATGAGAACTAGAACCCTCACAGTACCGTACAGTATGAGTGATTATACATGTTGATGAGAACTAGAACCCTCACAGTACCGTACAGTATGAGTGATTATACATGATGAGAACTAGAACCCTCACAGTACCGTACAGTATGAGTGATTATACATGTTGATGAGAACTAGAACCCTCACAGTACTGTACAGTATGAGTGATTATACATGATGAGAACTAGAACCCTCACAGTACTGTACAGTATGAGTGATTATACTATACATGTTGATGAGAACTAGAACAGTCACAGTACCGTACAGTATGAGTGATTATACATGTTGATGAGAACTAGAACCCTCACAGTACTGTATAGTATGAGTGATTATACATGTTGATGAGAACTAGAACCCTCACAGTACTGTACAGTATGAGTGATTATACTATACATGTTGATGAGAACTAGAACCCTCACAGTACTGTACAGTATGAGTGATTATACTAGACATGTTGATGAGAACTAGAACCGTCACAGTACTGTACAGTATGAGTGATTATACTATACATGTTGATGAGAACTAGAACCCTGTACAGTATGAGTGATTATACATGTTGATGAGAACTAGAACCCTCACAGTACCGTACAGTATGAGTGATTATACATGTTGATGAGAACTAGAACCCTCACAGTACCGTACAGTATGAGTGATTATACATGTTGATGAGAACTAGAACCCTCACAGTACTGTACAGTATGAGTGATTATACATGTTGATGAGAACTAGAACCCTCACAGTACTGTACAGTATGAGTGATTATACTATACATGTTGATGAGAACTAGAACCCTGTACAGTATGAGTGATTATACATGTTGATGAGAACTAGAACCCTCACAGTACTGTACAGTATGAGTGATTATACTATACATGTTGATGAGAACTAGAACCCTCACAGTACTGTACAGTATGAGTGATTATACTATACATGTTGATGAGAACTAGAACCCTCACAGTACTGTACAGTATGAGTGATTATATACATGTTGATGAGAACTAGAACCCTCACAGTACTGTACAGTATGAGTGATTATACATGTTGATGAGAACTAGAACCCTCACAGTACTGTACAGTATGAGTGATTATACTATACATGTTGATGAGAACTAGAACAGTCACAGTACCGTACAGTATGAGTGATTATACATGTTGATGAGAACTAGAACCCTCACAGTACCGTACAGTATGAGTGATTATACATGTTGATGAGAACTAGAACCCTCACAGTACTGTACAGTATGAGTGATTATACATGTTGATGAGAACTAGAACCCTCACAGTACTGTACAGTATGAGTGATTATACTATACATGTTGATGAGAACTAGAACAGTCACAGTACCGTACAGTATGAGTGATTATACATGTTGATGAGAACTAGAACCCTCACAGTACTGTACAGTATGAGTGATTATACTATACATGTTGATGAGAACTAGAACCCTCACAGTACTGTACAGTATGAGTGATTATACATGTTGATGAGAACTAGAACCCTGTACAGTATGAGTGATTATACATGTTGATGAGAACTAGAACCCTCACAGTGCTGTACAGTATGAGTGATTATACATGTTGATGAGAACTAGAACCCTCACAGTACCGTACAGTATGAGTGATTATACTATACATGTTGATGAGAACTAGAACCGTCACAGTACCGTACAGTATGAGTGATTATACATGTTGATGAGAACTAGAACCCTCACAGTACCGTACAGTATGAGTGATTATACTATACATGTTGATGAGAACTAGAACCCTCACAGTACTGTACAGTATGAGTGATTATACATGTTGATGAGAACTAGAACCCTCACAGTACTGTACAGTATGAGTGATTATACATGTTGATGAGAACTAGAACCCTCACAGTACTGTACAGTATGAGTGATTATACTATACATGTTGATGAGAACTAGAACCCTCACAGTACCGTACAGTATGAGTGATTATACTATACATGTTGATGAGAACTAGAACCCTCACAGTACCGTACAGTATGAGTGATTATACTATACATGTTGATGAGAACTAGAACCCTCACAGTACTGTACAGTATGAGTGATTATACATGTTGATGAGAACTAGAACCCTCACAGTACTGTACAGTATGAGTGATTATACATGTTGATGAGAACTAGAACCCTCACAGTACTGTACAGTATGAGTGATTATACATGTTGATGAGAACTAGAACCCTCACAGTACTGTACAGTATGAGTGATTATACTATACATGTTGATGAGAACTAGAACCCTCACAGTACTGTACAGTATGAGTGATTATACATGTTGATGAGAACTAGAACCCTCACAGTACCGTACAGTATGAGTGATTATACTATACATGTTGATGAGAACTAGAACCCTCACAGTACTGTACAGTATGAGTGATTATACTATACATGTTGATGAGAACTAGAACCCTCACAGTACTGTACAGTATGAGTGATTATACATGTTGATGAGAACTAGAACCCTCACAGTACTGTACAGTATGAGTGATTATACATGTTGATGAGAACTAGAACCCTCACAGTACTGTACAGTATGAGTGATTATACTATACATGTTGATGAGAACTAGAACCCTCACAGTACCGTACAGTATGAGTGATTATACTATACATGTTGATGAGAACTAGAACCCTCACAGTACTGTACAGTATGAGTGATTATACTATACATGTTGATGAGAACTAGAACCCTCACAGTACTGTACAGTATGAGTGATTAAACATGTTGATGAGAACCAGAACCCTCACAGTACTGTACAGTATGAGTGATTAAACATGTTGATGAGAACCAGAACCCTCACAGTACTGTACAGTATGAGTGATTATACATGTTGATGAGAACTAGAACCCTCACAGTACTGTACAGTATGAGTGATTATACTATACATGTTGATGAGAACTAGAACCCTCACAGTACCGTACAGTATGAGTGATTATACTATACATGTTGATGAGAACTAGAACCCTCACAGTACTGTACAGTATGAGTGATTATACTATACATGTTGATGAGAACTAGAACCCTCACAGTACTGTACAGTATGAGTGATTAAACATGTTGATGAGAACCAGAACCCTCACAGTACTGTACAGTATGAGTGATTAAACATGTTGATGAGAACCAGAACCCTCACAGTACTGTACAGTATGAGTGATTATACATGTTGATGAGAACCAGAACCCTCACAGTACTGTACAGTATGAGTGATTATACATGTTGATGAGAACCAGAACCCTCACAGTACTGTACAGTATGAGTGATTATACATGTTGATGAGAACCAGAACCCTCACAGTACTGTACAGTATGAGTGATTATACTATACATGTTGATGAGAACCAGAACCCTCACAGTACTGTACAGTATGAGTGATTATACTATACATGTTGATGAGAACTAGAACCCTCACAGTACTGTACAGTATGAGTGATTATACATGTTGATGAGAACTAGAACCCTCACAGTACCGTACAGTATGAGTGATTATACTATACATGTTGATGAGAACTAGAACCCTCACAGTACTGTACAGTATGAGTGATTATACATGTTGATGAGAACTAGAACCCTCACAGTACTGTACAGTATGAGTGATTATACATGTTGATGAGAACTAGAACCCTCACAGTACTGTACAGTATGAGTGATTATACTATACATGTTGATGAGAACTAGAACCCTCACAGTACCGTACAGTATGAGTGATTATACTATACATGTTGATGAGAACTAGAACCCTCACAGTACCGTACAGTATGAGTGATTATACTATACATGTTGATGAGAACTAGAACCCTCACAGTACTGTACAGTATGAGTGATTATACATGTTGATGAGAACTAGAACCCTCACAGTACTGTACAGTATGAGTGATTATACATGTTGATGAGAACTAGAACCCTCACAGTACTGTACAGTATGAGTGATTATACATGTTGATGAGAACTAGAACCCTCACAGTACCGTACAGTATGAGTGATTATACTATACATGTTGATGAGAACTAGAACCCTCACAGTACTGTACAGTATGAGTGATTATACATGTTCATGAGAACTAGAACCCTCACAGTACTGTACAGTATGAGTGATTATACATGTTGATGAGAACTAGAACCCTCACAGTACTGTACAGTATGAGTGATTATACTATACATGTTGATGAGAACTAGAACCCTCACAGTACTGTACAGTATGAGTGATTATACATGTTGATGAGAACTAGAACCCTCACAGTACTGTACAGTATGAGTGATTATACATGTTGATGAGAACTAGAACCCTCACAGTACTGTACAGTATGAGTGATTATACATGTTGATGAGAACTAGAACCCTCACAGTACCGTACAGTATGAGTGATTATACTATACATGTTGATGAGAACTAGAACCCTCACAGTACTGTACAGTATGAGTGATTATACTATACATGTTGATGAGAACTAGAACCCTCACAGTACTGTACAGTATGAGTGATTAAACATGTTGATGAGAACCAGAACCCTCACAGTACTGTACAGTATGAGTGATTAAACATGTTGATGAGAACCAGAACCCTCACAGTACTGTACAGTATGAGTGATTAAACATGTTGATGAGAACCAGAACCCTCACAGTACTGTACAGTATGAGTGATTAAACATGTTGATGAGAACCAGAACCCTCACAGTACTGTACAGTATGAGTGATTAAACATGTTGATGAGAACCAGAACCCTCACAGTACTGTACAGTATGAGTGATTATACATGTTGATGAGAACCAGAACCCTCACAGTACTGTACAGTATGAGTGATTATACATGTTGATGAGAACCAGAACCCTCACAGTACTGTACAGTATGAGTGATTATACTATACATGTTGATGAGAACTAGAACCCTCACAGTACTGTACAGTATGAGTGATTATACTATACATGTTGATGAGAACTAGAACCCTGTACAGTATGAGTGATTATACATGTTGATGAGAACTAGAACCCTGTACAGTACTGTACAGTATGAGTGATTATACATGCTGATGAGAACTAGAACCCTCACAGTACTGTACAGTATGAGTGATTATACTATACATGTTGATGAGAACTAGAACCGTCACAGTACTGTACAGTATGAGTGATTATACTATACATGTTGATGAGAACTAGAACCCTCACAGTACCGTACAGTATGAGTGATTATACATGTTGATGAGAACTAGAACCCTCACAGTACTGTACAGTATGAGTGATTATACATGTTGATGAGAACTAGAACCCTCACAGTACTGTACAGTATGAGTGATTATACTAGACATGTTGATGAGAACTAGAACCCTCACAGTACTGTACAGTATGAGTGATTATACTATACATGTTGATGAGAACTAGAACCCTCACAGTACTGTACAGTATGAGTGATTATACTAGACATGTTGATGAGAACTAGAACCCTCACAGTACTGTACAGTATGAGTGATTATACTAGACATGTTGATGAGAACTAGAACCCTCACAGTACTGTACAGTATGAGTGATTATACTATACATGTTGATGAGAACTAGAACCCTCACAGTACTGTACAGTATGAGTGATTATACATGTTGATGAGAACTAGAACCCTCACAGTACTGTACAGTATGAGTGATTATACATGTTGATGAGAACTAGAACCCTCACAGTACTGTACAGTATGAGTGATTATACATGTTGATGGTTTTTTGTAATTATTATTGCCGTCCTGCAATTTCAGGAATTAGTTTTATTTACAAGTACATTACCATATGCAAAGATATATATATATAAAAAAAGAGGCTATTGAAGCAAATTGTTGCATTTCTGATTCATTCTTGTTACATATAATTTAGTCAATCAACTGAAAAGGTGTTATTCTTATTCTATAATGAAATACTGATTTACGTGAAAAATCATACAAACTTCAAAGTTCATCATTTATGTAATGCCCCTTGTTAGTGTTTTTTAGGTAGGTGTGTTACGAGGGACAATGTTATGCTTTCTGAGTGAGAATTGTTGCCAGTGTTCTGGTCCAACCAACTGATTTTGAGATGTATGAAGTGTTTTGGCGGTTTGAGTGAGTTTTGGAGGGGAGATGAACCGTTTGGCCTCAGATTCTTGTTGGTAATGCAGACTGTGTGAAGAGTTTTGAAAAAGTGGCTTCAGTGTTGACCGACGTTTGTTAGCGATTGAACAAAAACTGTAATACCAGCCCTGTCTGGGGCAGGCAGGCTAGTAGATCTGTGTTAATACCAGCCCTGTCTGGGGCATGCAGGCTAGTAGATCTGTGTTAATACCAGCCCTGTCTGGGGCATACAGGCTAGTAGATCTGTGTTAATACCAGCCCTGTCTGGGGCAGGCAGGCTAGTAGATCTGTGTTAATACCAGCCCTGTCTGGGGCAGGCAGGCTAGTAGATCTGTGTTAATACCAGCCCTGTCTGGGGCAGGCAGGCTAGTAGATCTGTGTTAATACCAGCCCTGTCTGGGGCATACAGGCTAGTAGATCTGTGTTAATACCAGCCCTGTCTGGGGCATACAGGCTAGTAGATCTGTGTTAATACCAGCCCTGTCTGGGGCAGGCAGGCTAGTAGATCTGTGTTAATACCAGCCCTGTCTGGGGCAGGCAGGCTAGTAGATCTGTGTTAATACCAGCCCTGTCTGGGGCAGGCAGGCTAGTAGATCTGTGTTAATACCAGCCCTGTCTGGGGCAGGCAGGCTAGTAGATCTGTGTTAATACCAGCCCTGTCTGGGGCATACAGGCTAGTAGATCTGTGTTAATACCAGCCCTGTCTGGGGCAGGCAGGCTAGTAGATCTGTGTTAATACCAGCCCTGTCTGGGGCATGCAGGCTAGTAGATCTGTGTTAATACCAGCCCTGTCTGGGGCAGGCAGGCTAGTAGATCTGTGTTAATACCAGCCCTGTCTGGGGCAGGCAGGCTAGTAGATCTGTGTTAATACCAGCCCTGTCAAGTCACCGCTCTGTGAACATGCGGCAAGCAATGAGAGGAGACCGAGAGAGACCGGAATTTAACACCACACTAAACAATGTTGTGGGACAGCTTCATAGCTGCTCGTCATACTCTGTCAATGCAAGTTACCAGTCCATGACCACAAGGAAGAGAGAGGAGAGACCCTGACAGAGGAGCTTTGAGGAATGTCACAGCAGTCATCTCCTGGCCGGGACAGACAAAGGCCCTGTGGAGTCCTGCCTGACGATGAGAGGGGATGTGACAGTGGGCCACTACGGGGATCCTTTATCTCACCAACAGCTCTGTAAAAAGCCCTCCAACACACGTCCTGTTAGGGCTGGAACCCATCATGGGTAACCATAGTAACACTCCCACATTCCAGGAAGCTGATTTAGGGCTTCTCTCACTACCTCAGCCTTCTGCTCACAGAAAACATGCAGAAATATTACTGAGAGACAACTAGAACGGAGGCTTCCACACATTTTCTTTTTGCGGTGACACATCAGGACATTCACTATAGCTACCCGGATCAGAAGTGTTCTCCACCGTAACTATAGCTACCCGGATACGAGGTGTTCTCCACCGTAACTATAGCTACCCGGATACGAAGTGTTCTCCACCGTAACTATAGCTACCCGGATACGAGGTGTTCTCCACCGTAACTATAGCTACCCGGATACGAGGTGTTCTCCACCGTAACTATAGCTACCCGGATACGAGGTGTTCTCCACCGTAACTATAGCTACCCGGATACGAGGTGTTCTCCACCGTAACTATAGCTACCCGGATACGAGGTGTTCTCCACCGTAACTATAGCTACCCGGATACGAGGTGTTCTCCACCGTAACTATAGCTACCTGGATACGAGGTGTTCTCAACAGTAACTATAGCTACCTGGATACGAGGTGTTCTCAACAGTAACTATAGCTACCTGGATACAAGGTGTTCTCAACAGTAACTATAGCTACCTGGATACGAGGTGTTCTCCACGGTAACTATAGCTATCCGGATACGAGGTGTTCTCCACGGTAACTATAGCTACCCGGATACGAGGTGTTCTCCTCGGTAACTATAGCTACCCGGAAACGAGGTGTTCTCCTCGGTAACTATAGCTACCCGGATACGAGGTGTTCTCCACCGTAACTATAGCCACCCGGATACGAGGTGTTCTCCACAGTAACTATAGCTACCCGGATACGAGGTGTTCTCCACAGTAACTATAGCTACCCGGATACGAGGTGTTCTCAACAGTAACTATAGCTACCCGGATACGAGGTGTTCTCCACAGTAACTATAGCCACCCGGATACGAGGTGTTCTCCACAGTAACTATAGCTACCCGGATACGAGGTGTTCTCCACCGTAACTATAGCCACCTGGATACGAGGTGTTCTCCACAGTAACTATAGCTTCCTGGATACGAGGTGTTCTCCACAGTAACTATAGCTACCTGGATACGAGGTGTTCTCCACAGTAACTATAGCTACCCGGAAACGAGGTGTTCTCCTCGGTAACTATAGATACCTGGATACGAGGTGTTCTCTACAGTAACTATAGCTACCCGGAAACGAGGTGTTCTCCTCGGTAACTATAGCTACCTGGATACGAGGTGTTCTCCACAGTAACTATAGCTACCTGGATACGAGGTGTTCTCCACAGTAACTATAGCTACCTGGATACGAGGTGTTCTCCACAGTAACTATAGCTACCTGGATACGAGGTGTTCTCACAGTAACTATAGATACCTGGATACGAGGTGTTCTCTACAGTAACTATAGCTACCTGGATACGAGGTGTTCTCTACAGTAACTATAGCTACCTGGATACGAGGTGTTCTCGCAGTAGGAGAAGGCAAAGAGACATCTCAGGGACTTGGGCTCCAGACAGTGGTGGACAATCCCCTGGAAGATCTAACAAGACAAAGTATGTGTCCAATCAATCAAATCAACCAACCAACAAGATATATTACATTTGTGGTGATTTTTGTAAGTCAGGAGCTGCACCTTTTTGGCATCTTCCTCTTTAGAGAAGGACAGAGAGAACTGAAACACCCGTAGGTCTTTACAATGGATGATAATCTTTGATGGATACTTGTTCTTCACCAGGCCTCCTGTTATCAGCTTCCTCTTGTCTTCAGAACCTGAAGCCACAAAAATGATCAAGACACCAGTGATATTCTTTCAAGAAGGCAACGAACCCCCCCCCTCTACCAATCTATTCATTCCAAGACTTTAAAATGACTAGTCAACACTGAATTACAAAATGAATGAAGACTGGAAGAAAACTATGAAATATTCAAAACTACATGAAACAAAACGATGTAGAACATGATTTCAGTAAGCTTCACCTCCATAGATGTTATCCACACACGAAAGAGGGATGTCATTTTCTCCGTAGAGTTTATTTTTGAAGAGCTGGCCCTACGTAAGGAAGGACATTATTAGAATATATATACACACACATCTCCATTCAGACACTTCCAAGGATAAACAGCAAGTCTGAGCTCTAATCAAAACCAACACTTCTCATGAGTCACGTACTCAGTTCCTCAAATGGCTTCTGTAATAAAGAAAGTGTGTGTTTACTTTCTCTCATCGGAGTAGTTCCTCATCACCATCTGAGTGTGTATTTTTTTATTATAGATCCTCATTACCTGCTGACAAGGAAGCAGCTACTCTTCCTGGGTGTCCAGAAAAATGTCTTTAAAACATTACAATATATTCACGACTGTGTGCCCTCAGGCCACTACTCCACCACTACCACATATATACAGTACAGAATCCATGTGTACGTGTGTGTAGTGTGTATGCTATCGCGTGTGTGTGTGTTGCTTCACAGTTCCCGTTGTTCCAGAAGTTAGTTTTTTTTTTTTTATATATATATAATTTTACTGCTTGCATCAGTTACTTGATGTTTCTAGTTCAGAGGAACTGCCCACAGGGTGGTAATGAGAAGAGCCATTCGTCTGGATCTCCGAGGTCTGACATCCTCTCCCTGAACTGGTCTTAAAATAACCGTAGAGAAGCTGACAGCAAGTTCAGCAACACCCATTGATACAAGAGGCAGAGAAGCTGACAGCAAGTTCAGCAACACCCATTGATACAAGAGGCAGAGAAGCCGCTTTAAAAAACATATACTATTGAGACGCACCAAATCGGTCCATGACGAAGTGCCCTATCAAAACGGTCCGTTATTCAACGTGACGGCGGTCCTCACCATCTCCTCAGTGGGCGCCTCGTCGCTGACAAAGGACACTCTGAAGTTGGTGCAGAGCAGCGCCCCGAAGACGCCTCGCTGTGACAGGTCATCCTGAGTGTATTTCAACACTGTGCTGGCACTGCAGAACACTACCTCACCTGTAGATGGGACAGGAGACAGAGACGACAGGAGACAGAGACGACAGGAGACAGAGACGACAGGAGACAGAGACGACAGGAGACAGACGACAGGAGACAACAAGACAGACAAGACAGACAACAGGAGACAACAAGACAGACAACAAGACAGACAAGACAGACAACAGGAGACAACAAGACAGACAACAAGACAGACAACAAGACAGACAACAAGACAGACAAGACAGACAACAAGACAGACAACAGGAGACAACAAGACAGACAACAGGAGTTTTGAGCAAATCAACTTGATGCCAAATGTTTCAATCATGAAGGAAACTCCAGGTTCTGGAGAGAGGAGGAACTTTTCCAGATGCACCTGGTAACAAGTCTGGATGTTTCTCTTTTCTGGAAGGTTCCTTCTCTGACTTGATTTCCTGCGTGAAATGACAACAAAAACATTCATATCACTTTACTACCTCAATAACGTTAAAATAAAAGAAAACGAACTAACTCATTCAAAAGGATGTCCTTTAAATGTATACAATTAACCAGGAGAATGAGAAAGACTAAATGTGATGACATGTTTATGTTATTTTCTCTTGACAACAAACAGGGAAAGTCTGGTTTTGACATGCCTTCTAGCTAGCTTCTGGTTCTGTGTAAAGCAGTGACCATAGACGAGGCTCACTGTTAAAGCAGTGACCATAGACGAGGCTCACTGTTAAAGCAGTGACCATAGCCGAGGCTCACTGTAAAGCAGTGACCATAGCCGAGGCTCACTGTAAAGCAGTGACCATAGCCGAGGCTCACTGTAAAAGCAGTGACCATAGCCACGCCTCACTGTAAAGCAGTGGCCATAGACAAGGCTCACTGTTAAAGCAGTGACCATAGACGAGGCTCACTGTTAAAGCAGTGACCATAGACGAGGCTCACTGTTAAAGCAGTGACCATAGACGAGGCTCACTGTTAAAGCAGTGACCATAGACGAGGCTCACTGTTAAAGCAGTGACCATAGACGAGGCTCACTGTTAAAGCAGTGACCATAGACGAGGCTCACTGTTAAAGCAGTGACCATAGACGAGGCTCACTGTAAAAGCAGTGACCATAGCCACGCCTCACTGTAAAGCAGTGACCATAGACACGCCTCACTGTAAAGCAGAGACCATAGACGAGGCTCACTGTTAAAGCAGTGACCATAGACGAGGCTCACTGTTAAAGCAGTGACCATAGCCGAGGCTCACTGTTAAAGCAGTGACCATAGCCGAGGCTCACTGTAAAAGCAGTGACCATAGCCGAGGCTCACTGTAAAAGCAGTGACCATAGCCACGCCTCACTGTAAAGCAGTGACCATAGACACGCCTCACTGTAAAGCAGTGACCATAGACGAGGCTCACTGTTAAAGCAGTGACCATAGACGAGGCTCACTGTTAAAGCAGTGACCATAGCCGAGGCTCACTGTTAAAGCAGTGACCATAGCCGAGGCTCACTGTTAAAGCAGTGACCATAGCCGAGGCTCACTGTAAAAGCAGTGACCATAGACGAGGCTCACTGTTAAAGCAGTGACCATAGCCGAGGCTCACTGTTAAAGCAGTGACCATAGCCGAGGCTCACTGTTAAAGCAGTGACCATAGCCGAGGCTCACTGTAAAGCAGTGACCATAGCCGAGGCTCACTGTAAAAGCAGTGACCATAGCCACGCCTCACTGTAAAGCAGTGACCATAGACGAGGCTCACTGTTAAAGCAGTGACCATAGACAAGGCTCACTGTAAAGCAGTGACCATAGACGAGGCTCACTGTTAAAGCAGTGACCATAGCCGAGGCTCACTGTAAAAGCAGTGACCATAGCCGAGGCTCACTGTAAAAGCAGTGACCATAGCCGAGGCTCACTGTAAAAGCAGTGACCATAGCCGAGGCTCACTGTAAAAGCAGTGACCATAGCCGAGGCTCACTGTAAAAGCAGTGACCATAGCCGAGGCTCACTGTAAAGCAGTGACCATAGCCGAGGCTCACTGTAAAGCAGTGACCATAGCCGAGGCTCACTGTAAAAGCAGTGACCATAGACAAGGCTCACTGTAAAGCAGTGACCATAGACAAGGCTCACTGTTAAAGCAGTGACCATAGACGAGGCTCACTGTTAAAGCAGTGACCATAGACGAGGCTCACTGTTAAAGCAGTGACCATAGACGAGGCTCACTGTTAAAGCAGTGACCATAGACGAGGCTCACTGTTAAAGCAGTGACCATAGACGAGGCTCACTGTTAAAGCAGTGACCATAGACGAGGCTCACTGTTAAAGCAGTGACCATAGACGAGGCTCACTGTTAAAGCAGTGACCATAGACGAGGCTCACTGTTAAAGCAGTGACCATAGACGAGGCTCACTGTAAAAGCAGTGACCATAGCCACGCCTCACTGTAAAGCAGTGACCATAGACACGCCTCACTGTAAAGCAGAGACCATAGACGAGGCTCACTGTTAAAGCAGTGACCATAGACGAGGCTCACTGTTAAAGCAGTGACCATAGCCGAGGCTCACTGTTAAAGCAGTGACCATAGCCGAGGCTCACTGTAAAAGCAGTGACCATAGCCACGCCTCACTGTAAAGCAGTGACCATAGACACGCCTCACTGTAAAGCAGTGACCATAGACACGCCTCACTGTAAAGCAGTGACCATAGACGAGGCTCACTGTTAAAGCAGTGACCATAGACGAGGCTCACTGTTAAAGCAGTGACCATAGCCGAGGCTCACTGTTAAAGCAGTGACCATAGCCGAGGCTCACTGTAAAAGCAGTGACCATAGACGAGGCTCACTGTTAAAGCAGTGACCATAGCCGAGGCTCACTGTTAAAGCAGTGACCATAGCCGAGGCTCACTGTAAAGCAGTGACCATAGCCGAGGCTCACTGTAAAAGCAGTGACCATAGCCACGCCTCACTGTAAAGCAGTGACCATAGACGAGGCTCACTGTTAAAGCAGTGACCATAGATAAGGCTCACTGTAAAGCAGTGACCATAGCCGAGGCTCACTGTAAAAGCAGTGACCATAGCCGAGGCTCACTGTAAAAGCAGTGACCATAGCCGAGGCTCACTGTAAAAGCAGTGACCATAGCCGAGGCTCACTGTAAAAGCAGTGACCATAGCCGAGGCTCACTGTAAAGCAGTGACCATAGCCGAGGCTCACTGTAAAGCAGTGACCATAGCCGAGGCTCACTGTTAAGCAGTGACCATAGCCGAGGCTCACTGTTAAAGCAGTGACCATAGCCGAGGCTCACTGTAAAAGCAGTGACCATAGCCGAGGCTCACTGTAAAAGCAGTGACCATAGCCGAGGCTCACTGTAAAAGCAGTGACCATAGCCGAGGCTCACTGTAAAAGCAGTGACCATAGCCGAGGCTCACTGTAAAGCAGTGACCATAGCCGAGGCTCACTGTAAAGCAGTGACCATAGCCGAGGCTCACTGTTAAGCAGTGACCATAGCCAAGGCTCACTGTTAAAGCAGTGACCATAGCCGAGGCTCACTGTAAAGCAGTGCCCATAGCCGAGGCTCACTGTAAAGCAGTGACCATAGCCGAGGCTCACTGTAAAGCAGTGACCATAGATAAGGATCCTTTTAAAGCTGTCACCATAGATAAGGATAATTTTAAAGCTGTCACCATAGATAAGGATCCTTTTAAAGCTGTCACCATAGATAAGGATCCTTTTAAAGCTATGGGCTACTGGTTTCCTCATACATCTGACACTTCTGGCCTCACAGAGGAAGTCAACTATTTCTGTATTAGTAACGGCAACCCTCCCATTTGTATCAAAAGTCACAGCTAGGCCTAGCTAATGTGAGAGTCAAATATAGCCCTATATTCAGTCAGCGATAACAAACGAGCCTACAACATACTGGCCCTTATTCAGCTTGGAGCCTGGCCAGAAAGTAGGCTACTCCTCTTTGTAGTAAAACAGAGTGCCATTAGTAATAGCCCTATATTCAGTTACATCCCTTTCATGTTAACATGTTGTTTTTCTGACAACTTTCTTTCCACCAAACGTAGCGGAATAATGGTCTTGGGCTGTTGTTCACGGTTTGGGCTAGGCACCAGTAAAAGGAAATCTCAACACTACAGCATACAATGACATTCTAGACGATTCTGCACTTCCAACTTTGTGGCAACAGTTGTTTGGGGAAAGCCCTTTCCTGTTTCAGCATGACAATGCAGCCATGCAAAAAGCGAGGTCCATAAAGAAAGGATTTGTCGAAATCGGTGTGGAAGAATTTGACTGGCCTGCACAGAGCCCTGACCTCAACCTCATTGAACACCTTTAGGATGAATTGGAATGCTGACTGTGAGCCAGGCCTAATCACTCAACATCAGTGCCTGACCTCACGAATGCTCTTGTGGCTGAATGGAAGCAAGTCCCTGCAGCAATGTTCCAACATCTAGTGGAAAGCCTTCCCAGAAGAGTGGAGGCTGTTATAGGTTGGCGCCCCCCCCCCTTGGGTTGTGCCGTGGCGGAGGTCTTTGTGGGCTATACTCAGCCTTGTCTCAGGATGGTAAGTTGGTGGTTGAAGATATCCCTCTAGTGTTGTGGGGGCTGTGCTTTGGCAAAGTGGGTGGGGTTATATCCTTCCTGTTTGGCCCTGTCCGGGGGTGTCCTCGGATGGGGCCACAGTGTCTCCTGACCCCTCCTGTCTCAGCCTCCAGTATTTATGCTGCAGTAGTTTATGTGTCGGGGGGCTAGGGTCAGTTTGTTATATCTGGAGTACTTCTCCTGTCCTATTCGGTGTCCTGTGTGAATCTAAGTGTGCGTTCTCTAATTCTCTCCTTCTCTCTTTCTCTCTCTCGGAGGACCTGAGCCCTAGGACCATGCCCCAGGACTACCTGACATGATGACTCCTTGCTGTCCCCAGTCCACCTGGCTGTGCTGCTGCTCCAGTTTCAACTGACCTGAGCCATAGGACCATGCCCCAGGAATACCTGACATGATGACTCCTTGCTGTCCCCAGTCCACCTGACTGTGCTGCTGCTCCAGTTTCAACTGCCTTATTATAATTCGACCATCCTGGTCATTTATGAACATTTGAACATCTTGACCATGTTTTGTTATAATCTCCACCCGGCACAGCCAGAAGAGGACTGGCCACCCCACATAGCCTGGTTCCTCTCTAGGTTTCTTCCTAGGTTTTGGCCTTTCTAGGGAGTTTTTCCTAGCCACCGTGCTTCTACACCTGCATTGCTTGCTGTTTGGGGTTTTAGGCTGGGTTTCTGTACAGCACTTTGAGATATCAGCTGATGTACGAAGGGCTATATAAATAAATTTGATTTGATTTGATTTTGATTATAGCAGCAATGTTCCTACATCTAGTGGAAAGCCTTCCCAGAAGAGTGGAGGCTGTTATAGCAGCAATGTTCCAACATCTAGTGGAAAGCCTTCCCAGAAGAGTGGAGGCTGTTATAGCAGCAAAGGGGGACCAACTTCATAGTAATGCCCATGATTTTGGAATGAGAGGTTGAGATGAGCCAGTGTCCACATACTTTTGGTAATGTGGTGTAATTAACATTGCCCAAAACACCAGTAAATACTATGTGAAAGCAGTATTAGGGAACAACAACATCAAGGCAATAGATGACTTGGAAGATAAACACTACAAACGTATTCTGTTGACTACAACATTTTGCCTCATGTTATCAAGATGTGAGAGAGTGTAAATCAGCTCTTCGTCTGAACTTTGAACCCCCATCATGTTGCTGGCTGCTCTTCGTCATAATCAAAACGGTAGTTGGCGTAGCAGGCAGCCCAGTAGCCTAGTTCACACAGGAGGCGGCAGGTAGCCTAGTGGTTAGAGCGTTGGGTCAGTAACCAGCAGGCAGCCCAGTAGCCTAGTGGTTAGAGCGTTGGGTCAGTAACCAGCAGGCAGCCCAGTAGCCTAGTGGTTAGAGTGTTGGACTAGTAACCAGCAGGTAGCCTAGTGGTTAGAGTGTTGGACTAGTAACCAGCAGGTAGCCTAGTGGTTAGTGTTGGGCCAGTAACCAGCAGGTAGCCTAGTGGTTAGAGCGTTGGGCCAGTAACCAGCAGGCAGCCCAGTAGCCTAGTGGTTAGAGCGTTGGGTCAGTAACCAGCAGGCAGCCCAGTAGCCTAGTGGTTAGAGCATTGGGCCAGTAACCAGCAGGTAGCCTAGTGGTTAGAGCATTGGACCAGTAACCAGCAGGTAGCCTAGTGGTTAGAGCATTGGACCAGTAACCAGCAGGTAGCCTAGTGGTTAGAGCATTGGACCAGTAACCAGCAGGTAGCCTAGTGGTTAGAGCATTGGACCAGTAACCAGCAGGTAGCCTAGTGGTTAGAGCATTGGACTAGTAACCAGCAGGTAGCCTAGTGGTTAGAGTGTTGGACCAGTAACCAGCAGGTAGCCTAGTGGTTAGAGCGTTGGACTAGTAACCAGCAGGTAGCCTAGTGGTTAGAGCGTTGGGTCAGTAACCAGCAGGTAGCCTAGTGGTTAAGAGCGTTGGACTAGTAACCAGCAGGTAGCCTAGTGGTTAAGAGCGTTGGACTAGTAACCAGCAGGTAGCCTAGTGGTTAGAGCATTGGGTCAGTAACCAGCAGGCAGCCCAGTAGCCTAGTGGTTAGAGCGTTGGGTCAGTAACCAGCAGGCAGCCCAGTAGCCTAGTGGTTAGAGTGTTGGACTAGTAACCAGCAGGTAGCCTAGTGGTTAAAGTGTTGGACTAGTAACCAGCAGGTAGCCTAGTGGTTAGTGTTGGGCCAGTAACCAGCAGGTAGCCTAGTGGTTAGAGCGTTGGGCCAGTAACCAGCAGGCAGCCCAGTAGCCTAGTGGTTAGAGCGTTGGGTCAGTAACCAGCAGGCAGCCCAGTAGCCTAGTGCTTAGAGCATTGGGCCAGTAACCAGCAGGTAGCCTAGTGGTTAGAGTGTTGGACTAGTAACCAGCAGGTAGCCTAGTGGTTAGAGCATTGGACCAGTAACCAGCAGGTAGCCTAGTGGTTAGAGCATTGGACCAGTAACCATCAGGTAGCCTAGTGGTTAGAGCATTGGACCAGTAACCAGCAGGTAGCCTAGTGGTTAGAGCATTGGACCAGTAACCAGCAGGTAGCCTAGTGGTAAGAGCATTGGACCAGTAACCAGCAGGTAGCCTAGTGGTTAGAGCATTGGACCAGTAACCAGCAGGTAGCCTAGTGGTTAGAGCATTGGACCAGTAACCAGCAGGTAGCCTAGTGGTTAGAGCATTGGACCAGTAACCAGCAGGTAGCCTAGTGGTTAGAGCATTGGACCAGTAACCAGCAGGTAGCCTAGTGGTTAGAGCATTGGACCAGTAACCAGCAGGTAGTCTAGTGGTTAGAGCGTTGGACTAGCAACCAGCAGGTAGCCTAGTGGTTAGAGTGTTGGGTCAGTAACCAGCAGGTAGCCTAGTGGTTAGAGCGTTGGGTCAGTAACCAGCAGGTAGCCTAGTGGTTAGAGCGTTGGGTCAGTAACCAGCAGGTAGCCTTGTGGTTAGAGTGTTGGGCCAGTAACCAGCACGTAGCCTAGCGGGTAGAGCATTGGGTCAGTAACCAGCAGGTAGCCTAGTGGTTAGAGCATTGGGACAGTAACCAGCAGGTAGCCTAGTGGTTAGAGTGTTGGGTCAGTAACCAGCACGTAGCCTAGTGGTTAGAGCATTGGGTCAGTAACCAGCAGGTAGCCTTGTGGTTAGAGTGTTGGGCCAGTAAACCAGCAGGTAGCCTAGAGGGTAGAGCATTGGACCAGTAACCAGCAGGTAGCCTTGTGGTTAGAGTGTTGGGCCAGTAAACCAGCAGGTAGCCTAGCGGGTAGAGCATTGGACCAGTAACCAGCAGGTAGCCTTGTGGTTAGAGTGTTGGGCCAGTAACCAGCACGTAGCCTAGCGGTAGAGCATTAGACTAGTAACCAGCAGGTAGCCTAGTGGTTAGAGCATTGGACTAGTAACCAGCACGTAGCCTAGCGGGTAGAGCGTTGGACTAGTAACCAGCAGGTAGCCTTGTGGTTAGAGTGTTGGGCCAGTAACCAGCAGGTAGCCTAGTGGTTAGAGTGTTGGACTAGTAACCAGCAGGTAGCCTTGTGGTTAGAATGTTGGGCCAGTAACCAGCAGGTAGCCTAGTGGTTAGAGCGTTGGGTCAGTAACCAGCAGGTAGCCTAGTGGTTAGAGCATTGGACTAGTAACCAGCAGGTAGCCTAGTGGTTAGAGCGTTGGGTCAGTAACCAGCACGTAGCCTAGTGGTTAGAGCATTGGACTAGTAACCAGCACGTAGCCTAGTGGTTAGAGCATTGGACTAGTAACCAGCAGGTAGCCTAGTGGTTAGAATGTTGGGCCAGTAACCAGCAGGTAGCCTAGTGGTTAGAGCGTTGGGTCAGTAACCAGCAGGTAGCCTAGTGGTTAGAGCATTGGACTAGTAACCAGCAGGTAGCCTAGTGGTTAGAGCGTTGGGTCAGTAACCAGCACGTAGCCTAGTGGTTAGAGCATTGGACTAGTAACCAGCAGGTAGCCTAGTGGTTAGAGCATTGGACTAGTAACCAGCAGGTAGCCTAGTGGTTAGAGCGTTGGGTCAGTAACCAGCAGGTAGCCTAGTGGTTAGAGCATTGGACTAGTAACCAGCAGGTAGCCTAGTGGTTAGAGCGTTGGGTCAGTAACCAGCAGGTAGCCTAGCGGGTAGAGCATTGGACTAGTAACCGAAAGGTTGGTGTATTGAATCCTCGAGCTGACCTGGTACAAATCCGTCGTTCTGCCCCCTGAACAAGGCAGTTTAACACACTGTTCCTAGGCAGTCATTGAAAACACGAATTTGTTCTTAACTGACTTGCCTTGTTAAATAAAAATAAATAAAACACAAGCCATTGGAGAGCTTGATAAGAGCAGCCCCTGCTCTCTAAACAGCGTTGAAAACATCAGGGATTTCTTATTAGGAGATACTGTGTCACCGAAGCTGTTCAAACATTCACTAAATCTTGTAGAGCCACTGCTTTAATCCTGTGCATGTCCACGTTTCTCCTGTTAGCGTTACATTAAAAAGTCAGCTTCCTGTAAGCTAGGATGTCATTCAGAGGACACACACACAACTCCGAACTTGCCTGCTCTGCTTACCACCTAAGTTTATTATGTAGCTGAGTTATTGAGTGTTTGGGAGTCAAACTGCAGCCCACCAGTCATTACTTAGCCACACGAATATGGACTACTGGGTCCGTCATGTGATGTCCATAAAACTACGACTTCCTGACAGTGGGATAACAGTATGTTACGGTTTCTATCATGGGATTTTGACTAATCATTCATTGCTGAATGACTGCTGTTCTGTAGCCTACACTGTGTTACGTTCTTGAATATAATTAGATATATCTTGCCCATGTTAAATGCCCTATAAAAAAAACATGTTGGCTTCTGCACTTTCTGCTACGGCTTCCCACGGAAGTTGTGCTGTTCCCATATGTCCACACTTCAGATACGATGTAGGCAACAATGTGCTCAATCGTCACTGCGATTCCCACACCGGATAATAACTAAATCTACAATTATTTCAGATGGTGTTTTACGGATAGAGAAATAGAAACATTATATTGCATGTTTACCATCTATATTTTCTAGTTTAACTGACTGTTCCATGCAGATCTGACAGATGAAATGTCACACAAACTCAATGTAAAATACATTAGTTTTTTTAAAGGCTGAGAAACAGGAGTTAACAATGTATCTTGAACTGCCTGTTAAAAGACTCGTCACAAACAAAACAAACACTGTTACCGTTGCCAGGGTGTCTGCTGCCCAAATATTACCGGGGGAAATAAAGCACGATATTTTATATTCAATCAAAACATGACGAGACACACTATTCTCCGGAGACGAACTGTGTTCCAGGACAAAACAGTCATATCGGATGGCAATGCTTGTTTTTCTTCAACTATGTTTAGCGGGCTACGGCTTTCCAGTACCACAACCCCGCCCCAGTCATGTTAGTCAGATAGCAGTAATACTAACTAGTCCGTATCAAATAAAGACAGGCTTTTTATCTCTCTCTCTCATCCAACATGCATAATCGCGTACACTAATAAAGCACTATTTAATTTTAAAATATATAACTTACCTCGGGCGTCACATAAGAAACAAACGAAGGTTTGGCAGACTTCCCACCAACGCTCCCTAAACTACTCAACATTTCTAGAACTTGTAGTTGACAACTATCTATTTTCTCTGCCCCCTGAACCCAGGTGGAAATAAGGGGCCAAAACAGAAGAATAACCTGCTTTAACAGAACCCGCCCATCGAACATCCGCATTGGCCTTGTGCCAAGGAGGCCAAAAATGATTCTCGTGATTCTATTGGATGTAACGTCTGTCGGTCTTGTATTTATGCCACCTCCCATTCCCCGTTTGGGACGGGACGATACTGACAGAGGCGAAGCGAGAGGATTTCATCCATCCACAAATCTGTCAGTTTAAGTGAGACAAACTCTTTTAAAACATTTTTTTATATGGCGGTCTATGAGAATGGTCAAATTGACTCAGGCTTACTTGATCACATATATACGTCTCGCAAAATGTTTGTTACAAATGTACTGAAATAAGTGGATGCGTTTCGCATTCAGGCAACTTTGAGAAAAACGACTTAGTTGTGCATGTTGGGCACACGCGTATCTGCCCTCTCATTGGCTAGAATGGTCCCACCTGATCTCACTTGCACTCAAATCACGGAGGACATGGATTCTAGTGTTAGAGCGGTCACTCGGGAATCTGGTCAATATCATAGGTCATCTTTGATGAACCATCCACTTGAATTTTTGCTGATCTGAATACAGTACATACGACACGCCTCATTGCTAGTGTGTCTAGTGGTCATAGCTTGGTTATAAACTCGATCTTGGGCTTCTTGGTTATATACTCATAGCTTGGTTATAAACTCATAGCTTGGTTATATACTCGATCTTGGGCTGCTTGGTTATATACTCGTAGCTTGGTTATAAACTCATAGCTTGGTTATATACTCGATCTTGGGCTGCTTGGTTATATACTCATAGCTTGGTTATAAACTCATAGCTTGGTTATATACTCATAGCTTGGTTATATACTCATAGCTTGGGCTGCTCAGTTATAAACTCATAGCTTGGTTATAAAACTTCATCTTGGGCTGAAATTTATTTTTTAAACAAAACAAAATTAACATTTTGTTTCTTTGATGTGGCAAGTGGTGCCCTGATTTCATGGTCTGTCAGCAGAGGAAGCAGGCTATGGAGATCGCATTGTGTGGTCTTCCTGTTTTGAAGGGATAAAAGAACTGTCCGTCTAACCTCACTCATCATATCCTGTTGGGACACTGTCAGTAAACTGTCTTCTGCACAGAGGGAAATCTCTATGGTTCCATGTTGTTTCATAAAGCCACTGGGGGAGTTCATACAGCTGAACATGAAATGTGGAAAGTGCTGAGGTGGTGTCGCCACACATTGGATGTGTATGTATATCCTTGGAAATAGGGAGCTGAGACCCAAACAACAAACCCCACTTAGTCCAGAAGTCCTTCATTCAGGAAATGTCTTTATTCCGACCATGGTAAAGTGGAGGTACTAAGACAGACAGAGAGACAAACAGGCACAGAGCGAGCACAAAAGGCTGACTGACAGGCAGCACACGAGAGAGACCGACCGAGAAGGGAGGAGAGCGAGAGAGAGCCAGACAGAGAGACCGACCGAGAAGGGAGGAGAGAGAGCCAGACAGAGAGAGAGAGACCGACCGAGAAGGGAGGAGAGAGAGAGAGAGCCAGACACAGAGACCAACCGAGAAGGGAGGAGAGAGAGAGCCAGACAGAGAAAGACCGACCGAGAAGGGAGGAGAGAGAGAGAGAGAGAGACAGACAGAGAAGGGAGGAGAGAGCCAGCCAGACAGAGAGAGATCTTTTGTTTATCAATTTCACTTGCTTTGGCAATGTAAACATATGTTTCCCATGCCAATAAAACACCTTGAATTGAGAGGCAGACAGACTGAGAGAGAGGCAGACAGACCGAGAGAGAGAGGCAGAGAGGGAGAGGCAGACAGACAGACCGAGAGAGGCAGAGAGGGAGAGGCAGACAGACCGAGAGAGAGGCAGAGAGAGGGAGAGGCAGAGGCAGGCAGAGAGAGGCAGGCAGAGACAGGCTGACAGTCAAACATTAAATGGATCTACGTTTAAACAACAACGTTACGCTCGTCTTTTTTTAATCCAATTGGTTTTTCATTTTCTATACATTATTCAAATGAACTATATGTACGCAGCGTTAAACCAAGATGTGGGGCAAGCCAACAAATGTCCCATTATAATCTGTTAAACCAAAATGTTAAAAGCCATAATACAAATAACAAAATCTGAAAGCACGTCCGTGAGTTCTTCCAAACTAAAACACTTTGATCTATTGCAAGATTATCATAGGTATATTTTCATATATATATATATATTAGAGAGAGCTACGTTCAAAACAACAAATTAGGAATCAGTGTTTTCCTCAGAAATGTAGTACAAACACCATCACAGTTAAGGAGCCTGTGTTAAACACTAGAACACGTTGCAGTCTGGCCGTAACAAAACAACAACAAGACCGTAGCTTTTTACGCTACTTTTAAACAAGCATCATGACACTTAAAAAGAAGAAGATCATATTCAAAATTACAGCTTATAGGAAAATAAAACATTTACTGGTGACTGATCGAATTATGTGCTTCATAAATGGGTATTTAAATGTACTAAAAAACAGCCAACACTGAATATATGCAACTAGAAATAACATGCATGTGATGCATCAACATTTACCGTAGATCTTCCTGATCTAAAAATCAACCACTGGAACAAAAACAGATCTCACTCTAGTTTACGTTTTCGTAACTCGAAAAAGACTGGAAAGTCTGTAACACAAAATAACAACAACGAAAAAAAAGACAGACAATAAGTCTAAAAAGGAGAAGGTTGGGAAAAGGAAGCCCCATTGTCGTGGTAACTTCTACTGGAGAAATAAAAGAATCAGCTAGGAAGGAGATGTTTATAGGTCCCAACCACAGGTCATATCAATCGCTACCAAAACAGAACATCGTGGACAAACTGGGTACTGCATTAGGCCTATTCAGTCAAGACTGGGTCGTATTCATTTGGGACCAAAAAGGAAGAAAACGGACTGACAATAGAAATGCTCAGTTTTCTCCCCCCCCCGCCCCCATTGCAAAATGTTTAAAAACATTTTCTGTTACGTGCCCAAATGAATACAACCCTGATTTACTCATGGCTTACAGGACCAGGCCCCGTCCGATGTTGGCCTTGAGCATTTACACAAACCCACCTGTAGTAGGTGACAGAAGTACATAGGGCTCGTTCCAGGCAGACTACATTGCAGTGCAGGCATCAACCAATGGTTGCACGCCACGTTATTGACTGCAATCCATCATCAGAATGCTATATGGATTATGGTTAGCGCTCATCTTGAACACACACATCCAGGTGTTGTGAGATTCCGGCAGGTGAATGCAATGTAGTCAGCATGAAACGTGGCCACACACACACACAACTTTTAATGAATTGGGGTGGGGGGAGTGGTGGAGGGGAGGCCAGGTCCTAGCAGCTGCTGTCGAAATCCTTCTTGTCCTTCTTCCCTTCACCCTCGAATCCGTCCGTTCCGTCGCTGTTGTCGCGGCGACGCTTGCGGTTGGTGCAGACGTTGAAGCGGGGTTTCATCAGGGGCAGTGGGTCCATGCCCAGCACCTTGTGGATCTGACGGAAGGCTAGCAGCCGCAGAGCAAACTGGACAGAAACACAGTTGGTCAATAGAAGACATTCCCTCTAGCAGACGGACAGGGAGAGTTAACTACATACAGCACCTTATATTTACGGAGAACCTCAAGAAATATAGAGGTAGGTACGGTGGCCAGTACCGTACATCCATAATGATATATTAAACTTTACATATGGCCAGTACCTTACATCCATAATGATATATTAAACTTTACATATGGCCAGCACCGTACATCCATAATGATATATTAAACTTTACATATGGCCAGTACCGTACATCCATAATGATATATTAAACTTTACATATGGCCAGTACCGTACATCCATAATGATATATTAAACTTTACATATGGCCAGTACCGTACATCCATAATGATATATTAAACTTTACATATGGCCAGTACCGTACATCCATAATGATATATTAAACTTTACATATGGCCAGTACCTTACATCCATAATGATATATTAAACTTTACATATGGCCAGTACCGTACATCCATAATGATATATTAAACTTTACATATGGCCAGTACCGTACATCCATAATGATATATTAAACTTTACATATGGCCAGTACCTTACATCCATAATGATATATTAAACTTCACATATGGCCAGTACCGTACATCCATAATGATATATTAAACTTTACATATGGCCAATACCGTACATCCATAATGATATATTAAACTTTACATATGGCCAGTACCGTACATCCATAATGATATATTAAACTTTACATATGGCCAATACCGTACATCCATAATGATATATTAAACTGTACATATGGCCAGTACCGTACATCCATAATGATATATTAAACTTTACATATGGCCAGTACCGTACATCCATAATAAGATATATTAAATTTTACATATGGCCAGTACCGTACATCCATAATAAGATATATTAAACTTTACATATGGCCAGTACCTTACATCCATAATGATATATTAAACTTTACATATGGCCAGTACCGTACATCCATAATGATATATTAAACTTTACATATGGCCAGTACCGTACATCCATAATGATATATTAAACATTACATATGGCCAGTACCTTACATCCATAATGATATATTAAACTTTACATATGGCCAGTACCGTACATCCATAATGATATATTAAACTTTACATATGGCCAGTACCGTACATCCATAATGATATATTAAACTTTACATATGGCCAGTACCGTACATCCATAATGATATATTAAACTTTACATATGGCCAGTACCGTACATCCATAATGATATATTAAACTTTACATATGGCCAATACTGTACATCCATAATGATATATTAAACTTTACATATGGCCAGTACCGTACATCCATAATGATATATTAAACTTTACATATGGCCAATACTGTACATCCATAATGATATATTAAACTTTACATATGGCCAGTACCGTACATCCATAATGATATATTAAACATTACATATGGCCAGTACCTTACATCCATAATGATATATTAAACTTTACATATGGCCAGTACCGTACATCCATAATGATATATTAAACTTTACATATGGCCAGTACCGTACATCCATAATGATATATTAAACTTTACATATGGCCAGTACCGTACATCCCTAATGATATATTAAACTTTACATATGGCCAGTACCGTACATCCATAATGATATATTAAACTTTACATATGGCCAGTACCGTACATCCATAATGATATATTAAACTTTACATATGGCCAATACTGTACATCCATAATGATATATTAAACTTTACATATGGCCAGTACCGTACATCCATAATGATATATTAAACTTTACATATGGCCAATACTGTACATCCATAATGATATATTAAACTTTACATATGGCCAGTACCGTACATCCATAATGATATATTAAACTTTACATATGGCCAGTACCGTACATCCATAATCATATATTAAACTTTACATATGGCCAGTACCGTACATCCATAATGATATATTAAACTTAACATATGGCCAGTACAGTACATCCATAATGATATATTAAACTTCACATATGGCCAGTACCTTACATCCATAATGATATATTAAACTTTACATATGGCCAGTACCGTACATCCATAATGATATATTAAACTTTACATATGGCCAGTACCGTACATCCATAATGATATATTAAACTTAACATATGGCCAGTACAGTACATCCATAATGATATATTAAACTTCACATATGGCCAGTACCTTACATCCATAATGATATATTAAACTTTACATATGGCCAGTACCGTACATCCATAATGATATATTAAACTTTACATATGGCCAGTACCGTACATCCATAATGATATATTAAACTTTACATATGGCCAGTACCTTACATCCATAATGATATATTAAACTTTACATATGGCCAGTACCTTACATCCATAATGATATATTAAACTTTACATATGGCCAGTACCTTACATCCATAATGATATATTAAACTTTACATATGGCCAGTACCTTACATCCATAATGATATATTAAACTTTACATATGGCCAGTACCTTACATCCATAATGATATTTTAAACTTTACATATGGCCAGTACCTTAGATTTTTGTTCAGTTACACCATAAATGTAAAACCGCATCCATTTCAAAGACGTTACTGAGTTACAGTTCATATCAGGAAATCAGTCAATTAAAATAAATTCATTAGGCCCTAATCTACAGATTTCACATGACTGGGAATACAGATATTTGTTGGTCACAGATACCTTTAAAAAAAGGTCAAGGGCGTGGATTAGAAAACCAGTCAGTATCTGGTGTGACCATCTGCCTCGTGCAGCGCGACACATCTCCTTCACATAGAGTTGATCAGGCTGTTGATTGTGGCCTGTTGAATGTTGTCCCACTCCTCCTTAAATGGCTGTGGAGGTTTCTGGATATTGGTGGGAACTGGAACAGGCTGTCATACACATAGATCCAGAGCATCCCAAACATGCTCACTGGGTGACATGTCTGGTGAGTATGCAGTCCATGGAAGAACAGGGATATTTTAAGCTTCCAGGAATTGTGTACAGATCCTTGCTACATGGGGCTGTGTATTATTATGCTGAAACTTGAGGTGAGGGCAGCAGATGAATGGCACAACAATGGGCCGCAGGATCTTGTCACGGTATCTCTGTGCATTCACATTGGCATTGCTAGAATGCAGTTGTGTTCGTTGTCCGTAGCTTATGCATGCCCGTACCATAACCCCACTGCCACCATGTTCACAACGCTGACATCAGCAAACCACTCGCCCACGTGACGCCATACAAGTTGTTTGCTATCTGCCCGGTACAGCTAAAACTGGGATTCAGCCGG
This sequence comes from Oncorhynchus clarkii lewisi, assembly GCF_045791955.1. Taxonomy (NCBI): domain Eukaryota; kingdom Metazoa; phylum Chordata; class Actinopteri; order Salmoniformes; family Salmonidae; genus Oncorhynchus; species Oncorhynchus clarkii. The sequence continues at coordinate 2,590,583 of NC_092152.1, read as the reverse complement.
GAAGAGCTTCTCCAGCCAGTGGCCATCTGCCCGGTACAGCTACCAACTGGGATTCAGCCGTGAACAGCTTCTCCAGCCAGTGGCCATCTGCCCGGTACAGCTACCAACTGGGATTCAGCCGTGAACAGCTTCTCCAGCCAGTGGCCATCTGCCCGGTACAGCTACCAACTGGGATTCAGCCGTGAACAGCTTCTCCAGCCAGTGGCCATCTGCCCGGTACAGCTACCAACTGGGATTCAGCTGTGAACAGCTTCTCCAGCCAGTGGCCATCTGCCCGGTACAGCTACCAACTGGGATTCAGCCGTGAACAGCTTCTCCAGCCAGTGGCCATCTGCCCGGTACAGCTACCAACTGGGATTCAGCCGTGAACAGCTTCTCCAGCGTGCCAGTGGCCATCGTGCTGAAGCATTTGCTTTGCTTTTGTCTGGTTACGAAGCTGAACTGCAGTCAGGTCAAGAACCCTGGTGAGGACGACGAGCACCCAGACGAGCTTCCCTGAGACAGTTTTCTGACAGTTTGTGTAGAAATACTTTGGTTGTGCAAACCCACAGTTTCATCAGCTGTCCTGGTGGCTGGTCTCAGACGAGCCAGCAGGGGAAGAAGCCGGATGCGGAGGTCCTGGGTTGGCGTGGTTACATGCAGTCTGCGGTTGGGAGGCCGGTTGGACGTATTACCAAATTCTCTAAAACGATGTTGGAGGCGGCTTACGGTAGAGAAATTAACATGACATTTTCTGGCAACAGCTCTGGTGGACATTCCTGCAGTCAGCATGCCAATTGCACGTTCCCACAAAACTTTAGACATTTTGTGCCATTGTGCTATGTGACAAAACTGCACATTTTAGAATGGCCTTTTGTCCCCCAGCACAAGGTGCGTGATCACCTTGTGTAATGATCATGCTGTTTAATCAGCTTCTTGATATGCCACCTATCAGGTGGACGGATTATCTTGGCAAAGGAGAAATGCTCACTAACAGAGATGTAAACATATTTGTGCACAACATTTTAGGATAAATAAGCTTTTTGTGCGTATAGAATATTTCTGGGATATTTTATTTCAGCTCATGAAACTTTACATGTTGCCTTTATATTTCTGTTCAATTTATTTAATACATTATATTTACAGTACCAGTCAAAAGTTAGGACACACCGACTCATTCAAGGGTTTTTCTTTATTTTTTACTATTTTCTACACTGTAGAATAATATTGAAGACATCAAAACTAGGAAATAACACACATGGAATCATGTAGGCGTGTCCAAACTTTTGACTGGTACTGTGCATTCTATACACGTGTCTGTCAGTACCTGGGCACTTGAGGTGATGTCCTCTCTGTGTTGCTCCTCCATGGCTGTCAGGGTATCAGTGGGGTTCTTCTCACACGGGTCGACCAATCCCGGGCCACCTAGAAGACAACCAAACACACCTATCAGCACTCTGCTAATGCCAACACACCATTAACCCCACCCAACTACGCGAAAGTCTGATACGATCATCAACAACAACAAAAAATGTCTCCCATGATGATATGCGAAGTAGTCTGCTATAAGAGTAAAGAAAATAAATCGCTTAGACTAACCGGGGAGCAGAATCCCAGAGGAAATACATTCAAAGACTCGTCTCAGTGCATCGCCTGGGCTCAGGGGGCCAGAGGCACTGCTAATGGTCTTCTCTACCAACAGCTCCATGGCCTGGAGAACAAAGGAAAGAGAGAAGATGGTAGAGGAGCAGAGAAGATGGAGGAGGAGCAGAGGGGATGGAGGAGGAGCAGAGGGGATGGAGGAGGAGCAGAGGGGATGGAGACGTTTAAACTCCTCATTGAGTGAATCTAAAAGAAGTATTTTGGATCGGTCCTTGCCACCTCACGTCAGGGAAAGAAGACACTTTTTACTACTGAGTTGCAGCCAGTGTGTTCGTCCCAAGTTAACACATCTACTGTTCGACACTCGAACGCATGAACTTAAAGGGATAGTTCAGGATTTTGTCAATGAAGCCCTTTTGTCTACTTCCCCAGAGTCAGATGCACTGGAGGATACCAGTTCTGCGAGCCAATGCAAACTAGCGTCAGCGCAAAGACGAAGTCTACAGGAACAGCGAACGTGCTAGCTGTTCCCAACAACTTACAGTCATTGCACTAACGCTAGACTCTTCCTTCAAACTGAACAAAGACAAAAAAAAAAATGGAATCAACAAGTTCATCCAACTCTGGGGAAGTAGATAAAATACTTCAATGCTAAAATCCCCAACTATCCCTTTAATTGACCTATATGGTCGGTTTCCCAGACACAGATTATGCCTCGTCCGGGACGAGAAACAATTCAATGGACTGGGCTTCCTCTGTGTCCAATAAACCGTCCCATTAAAGTCCAATACTTCTCTAACAACATATACAAAAATAAACTCATTTGAGACAGTTGTCGACTCTAGCGTTAGCCTGATGATGAACTCACCCAGCTGGGGAAGGCGGACCATGTGGGGACCCTCTGACAGAGGTCACGCAGGATACGAATAACAATCACACAGGATTGGAGTCCGTTCGCTCTAGCCTTGTGGAGCAACAACACGTTTAGTTTAGAGATAAGACGGGAGCAGACAGACTATTACAGGGTACATTACAACAGGTCTGTCATAGAGGGCCAAACACTACTGTACACAATGGAAGCTTGTGATAGGTTGATTGAAAACTCAATTAATTAATTGTCCGTAATTGGTTGGAATCAGCTGCCATTTCCAGGAGTATTTCACCTCATAACATTAGTACAAAAAAAAGAGAGAGCTCACAGTTTGCAAGATGAAACAAGAAAAAAGGTTTAAATTTCCTTGTCATCTTATAAACCCTGACTTCTCAAGTTGATCAAGTGTTTGACAGAAGCGTCAGGTACAGAGTTTGTGTTTGTAAAGAAGATCAAGGTTAGGGACTGTGAGAGGGGAGGGAATCTGCTTTACCTGTGCGTTAGCTTTTTCTGCCATTGCAGCGACACAGTGAAACTAAAAATGTTTTTTAAAAAAATCAGATGTCCCGTTTCTCTCAATCCCTATTCTTCTATTAAAAATAAATACAACATCACAAGATACTAATGCTCAACATGGAAGCTCTTATCAGATCTTATGCAAAGATATCTCTGCAGCCTTATGGAATCATGTTTTAACTGACAATATAGTCGGGAAGGGAAAATAATGAAATCATACAAGGATGCCAGTTTTTTTTGTTGAAAATTATAAAAATCATTACCATACTAAAGTTCAACAATAAATATAAAAAAATTAAGATTGAATATTCAATCTGGTTAGATTTTTTTTTATCATTACGTGTGTGGCATCATTGAATTTATCTTTTTCAAACAACAATTCAACTGTTATCAGGTATTACTGTGTGGTTTTTGTTGTGGGAAGTGTTAAAATTCATTATTAAAATTCCTTCATTAAAACAAAATTCAAACAAAGGAATCCAAAAAAAAAATATGCATCTCATAAGGCTACAATAAGAAAGTAAGATGGATGTGTCCGAACCTGGAACCACTTAGCGTGCCGCAGAGCCGCCAGAGCGGCAAGGCATTTTAGCCTGTCCAAGACGTCCTCTGGGTCTTTCACCAAGGTTACATCTAAAAACGGATGAGTCCAATTGTCAAAATGGTGGTCGGTTGAGGTGTTGAGGAGGAACGGGTGTTTGACCAGGTAGAGCAAGACTCATTAACAAGAAGATACAAACACATTGCCACACATACCAAGATAGGGTTTCAGTAGGGAACCAGGAAGTGAACTAGATTAAAAAAGGTCTAATCTGATTGGCGTTGCTGCCAAATAAACCAATGCGCAACCTGACCTCATTGAAATGACCAAGGGTTTGGAGATGTAGAGTGTCATGTATGTAACATTAGGTCTACGTTGGTGTTCGGTGTTCGGTAAAGGGAAGGTGAATTACGGGACTGCCGTAAAATGAGAGAATAGAAGCAGGATGAGTGAACGGGAACCACCAGAGCGTCAACAGCCTGATCATTATCTAACTCAGGCTGACCTAGTAGCTAGTGTCGGCTGGTACCAACAGTTATTAATTTGATCATGTAGTCAAGTAACTGAACTGTATGTAGGCCTATTGTTATCATGTGCTGAAATGTAAGCCTTAACAGAGAAGTTTCAAATCTCAAAAAAACTGAGATATAATGTTAGCTTGTTCAAGTAAGCAACGCTACGCCAATCATTTGTCACTTTCAGTCTTAGATCTTCTGAGATGACACTGGACGGATACTCTAGGGGGATTCCAATGGGTCGTTAGTCTGGGCCCTGGCGCATTAGTCTGGGCCCTGGCGCATTAGTCTGGGCCCTGGTAACTAATAACAGAGGGGTCAGAACAGGAGTGTTAACTGAGCTGATGTCTAACAGTGGCATGGCAATGATAGGTGTGGCAAAGTGTTTGGGTGGTGGGGGGGGGGGGGAACCTTGGTCAAAAATCCTTCCGGAGGAGCTGGTTGGCTGGGGGCCGAGGTTTGAACCCTCCCACATACTGGAGACGTATTTTTTTTGAAAGATAAAACAATTAAAAAGAACAGAGGACTTTGGGGACTGGACTGGTAAAGAAAACTACAAATTATGTTGCAGCAGAAAAACTACAAACATGGAAGCTCCCAGCAGAAAAAAAGAAGGGTTAGATCGGACATCGTTGCATGCATAACTGGCTGGATTAAAAATCAGTAGGTTGGGCATGAAACCAACAGACAGATAAATCACACTAACTGTATACTGCTCTGCAGTACCCGGGTCCTACCACAGTCTGCCAAAGCCTTCATTCCTGGCCTACTGAAGTCTACTGCAGGCTGGCCACACAGCGTCCCCATTTTGCACCTTTATGCTGAAGTGTGCACTTGCCCACTTCCTGAAACTGGATTTAACAAAATGGTGGATGGATACCCTCTCTGGGCAACTCCAATCCTTATGCTTTCAAATCCACTTTCTGAAACTGGATTTAACAAAATGCTGGATGGATACCCTCTCTGGGCAACTCCAATCCTTATGCTTTCAAATCCACTTTCTGAAACTGGATTTAACAAAATGGTAGATGGATACCCTCTCTGGGCAACTCCAATCCTTATGCTTTCAAATCCATTGACAGAGTGTGCAAGTGCACACTTCTGGAATAGGGTGAGAAAAAAAGAAAAAAAAAGTTGGCACAACAAAACGAGGCGTGATACAGGAGCTTAGCAACACTCACTCCCACCCCTCCATTGTCAACGAATGCAGAGAATGGATCACTTGATCAAAAGGGCTTTCACGTCATATCTTTTTTTGGGGGGTTTGTTAAGAGCATGATTAGCTACAAAAAAAAAGGACAGATCTGTCTATGCATAGGCTTCTGTGTGGAGGGGGACACCAGTTCACTCAGGGAGCATGTAAGAACAGATCACCTCCTCGCGACCAGACCAACATAAGATTTGTTTCCTGTGGGGATGTGTGAACCCATTTCTTGTCTTTGTGTTCTAGAACAGTCTGTGTTCTAGAACAGCTTGCCAGTGTTCTAGAACCATCTGTGTGTGTTCTGTAACAGTCTTCTGTAACCCTGTTCTTTCTGCTCTTCTCATTTGGCCTAATCCTAACCTGACAAAACGCCCGCTCAACTCAAACTTCCGCTAAAAAAAAAATCTCTCCAGCGACATCAATCTACGCACGATTTGTGCAGAGCTCTGAGTTGTGTGCACGTTTCGTAAGTCAGGATTCGGTGCCTCTCCGCTTCCCCTTCCCAATGGGTCTTTCATTTATTTTCAATATCTGTAGAGAATAACGTTCCTCTGATGTATGTCGTTCTGATCTAAGAGCGCTAACGATTGACCCGGGGGTGGGAGGGTTTATCGTAGTGGTGTGACGGTGGAACAAACGCCCCTGGGAATACAGGAAACAAAAATTAAATCTTACCTGGGAACCAAAAAACGAGTCTGAAAATGCAAACACTGTCCATGCTTTGTTTTGTAGGGGACAGCATTACAAGACGCACTGAAGGAGAGTTCCAGATAGAGTAGAGAGCTACACTGGTGGCACGAGGAACCGTCAAGACTTTACCAGGACTGCTGAGCTCTAACCATGACTAGAAAGTCAAGTTTCTACAAATACGTTTTTCAACGATGAGCCTTTGGTATATCATTCAGGTTGGTTTTAAGATACAAAAAATACAAGTCAAAAAAGATGGCTTCAAAAACAGGTCTCGTGGACAATTTGAACGGATCCCCAAAACTTTAGTTCTTTGCATACTTCGCTTTAAACACGGTTTATGATATTCCGTGAATTAAAACGACAGATTATTGACCATTTAGTACTTCTCTAATCTCAACGTTAGAAAAAAATAAAATAAATCACTGACTATTGGACCTAGAAATCCTAAAGACCTTTTGAAAGCACACCGTTTTACGAGGACCAATCATCTCATGTCATGACAGAGCTCCAGCGCTTCATTGGTTGAAGTTGAAAATGATAACTAGAGAGTCTATAAAAATGACAAAACTGTGAGAAAGGCTCAACAGGTCAAATCTGAAATTTAGTGCCATACAGCTGGAAGTGCCACCAGGGTAGGTCTCCTCCGATAATGGATCTTACAGGGTGCATTCATTCAGGTACTGGGTGAGCGGTGAACTTTACGACCATTGGAGAAACAGGACCATTGAAATAGTCCTAAAACTGTGCAAACCCCACCCTGAACACACTAATGCACCCATAGCTAAGTGGCAGAGCGAGAGAGAAAAAGGAAGGAGAGTGGGCGATGTCTTTCCAACCTCCGTCCCGTGGCGGGGGTGTGGTAGGGGTCTCCTCCTCCTCTCGGATGCTGGGGGAGGTCAGGGTGATGGTGACTGTCATTTTGGGGTCGGCTCCAGACGTCAGGATGATGGAACAGTTCTCGATGGAACCCTTCACCTCGTACTTCTCTGGGGTCACCACCTGGAGGGGAGGGAAGAAGAGCGAGAGAGGTAAGTGTGCGGGTATCGTTGGTGTGTGTGGGTGAGTATCATTGGTGTGTGTGTGTGTGTGTGTGTACCGTCAGCTGCTTGGGAAGATGCTCCACTATGCGGCTTAGCAGGTTCTTGGTGGGTTTCTCTGAGCAAAGCAGGACCAGGTTGACATTGTTGTCTCCACAGAGCAGCAGTCCTTTAGCCAGGACCCCCACCCTCATCACCCCCTTCAGAGCTCTACAGGAGGGAGGCGTTCATTAGGTATCTAATGTTAGAAAACCGACTGAAACAGAGCAGCACCCCCATCCTCATCACCCCCTTTCAGAGCTCTGAGGAGACAAACATTCAGGGTTGAGTTTCTCCAACCTTCCATCTATCTATCCCCCACTCATCCTCACCGGTCTTGGGGAGTCTTGGGAACCTCTTTGGTATCCTTGTCCTCCCCAGTAGTCTCCTTGGTCTTGTCCTGGTCGATGATGATGTCAGAGACCAGTTTGAGGGCTCTCTCTGTGATAGAGACGATCTTCTGGATGGCCTGCAGCTCGTCCTCAGAGGGGTAGATGGTCGCGTGCTTCGTCATCACGTAACGGTCGTCTGATGAGTCTGGCCGACGGGGAGGCTGCGAGGTAAAGCACAACGAAAGGTCTCAATGCCACAGCAGTGGGAAGGAAGGGGTTTAGAAATGATCTTACCATATAGTCACCGGATTCTAAGGCAATAGCTAAAGTATGTGTTGTGGAAAACTCTGTGTTTTACTGTTTAAAGAATTGTCTCTTGTTATATGCTAGTGTTTTTTTCTAACCTGATACAAACTTGTCTTTGTGGGACTTAGCCATAAGACTGGGCGCGTAGCTAAGATCTGTTTAGGTGCGACTGCAGCATGTGACATCCCGTGGGTTTACTATCTGCACGAAGTCAGCTGTGTGGTACCTTGCAGGAAGGAGCAGTGTGAACTGACAAAAACGCCGTTATACGGTCAAACCTTCTTAATATGCACAAACAAACCGCCTTTCAAAAACTCTGTTCCGCCCGTTTCCACACATCTGCTAAACTGCCAAGAGGTTGTGCTTTTTTATTTTTTTTAAAGCAGAGACCCGACTGTGTTTGTCAACTGAATCACTCTTGGCAGTGGTTCATTCCTTCATTTTTGAAAATCTTAAAAGGTTGTTGTAAGAGGAATCTACAGTCTCTCTCTTCCTGTAGAATTGCTACGACAATTTAGCGACGAGGATGGGATGGCTAACTTCGCTTGCTGATTGCTCCACAAGGAGACAAAATTGCAAAGGGAGCCCACACCAACTGCAAGGGATGCAAGGGAGCCTACACCAACTAAAAACAGAAAAGGGACCCGCCTCGGACCGGCAAAGAGTGGATACGCCATTTTCGGACCGATATTATTTCAAACATCACAGAAAATCCTGTTCTGGGAACAGTTGTGCACATGAGGTATTTTGTTGTATCAAAAGATACCCCTAGTTATAAACTTGGTTGTAGCAGAGTTATTTCTGAATAGCAGAAGTCCTAGAATCTTTCATTAGGAAATCATGTAATAAAAACAGAGATTTTTAATTAAAGATAAGTAATTCTAGGGCAAACATCCTGTTGATCTCCAATTTGGATATTTTCGTTGAAGCAGAAGTCTCCTGGTCAGAGACTAGGGGTTGTGTTTCTCTGTTGAAGCAGAGAAGTGGTCATGGGATGACCTGACACGGTTATGAGTTGTGATCCCAGGGTACAATCCTGAGAAGAAAATATTCCTATTTCTGCAGCTAAGAAAAACAAACAGAAAATGTATTAAAATCAGTGTGTGGTAAAACAGTAGGTTATGATTGGGAAACCAGCTATAAATGTAAAACCTACAATGGAAATTTGCCCTAGAATGCATAGGAGAAACTACCATGTGGGTATAACATTTAAAATTACATAAAATATATATATATATATATATATATCAATATATATATATATATATATATATATATATATATATATATATATATATATATTTTTTTTTTTAAGTGTGTGTTAGGGGGACGACGACTCTCGTTTGAATTATTACTTTTTAACATTTATTTTACTAAGCAACTCAGTTAAGAACAAATTCTTATGAGGGCCTACCCAGGCTAAACCCTAACCCGGATGACGCTGGGCCAAAATTGTGCACCGCCCTATGGGACTTCCGATCACGACAGGTTGTGAACAAACTCTTATTTTCAATGACGGCCCTGTTCAGGGGCAGAACGACAGATTTGTCGTCAGCTCGGGGGTTTGAACTTGCAACCTTCCGGTTACTAGTCCAATGCTCTAACCACTAGGCTACCCTTATACCCCTGTAGGCTTTGATGAAAACTACCAATGGGAAGAGAGGGAGGAGCCTATCAGACCCAACTGGCTACAATGTGTGATCTCATAAAATAACATTACCCCACCCATGACCGATTGGGCAGCAGAAAGCTAAAGAGTCGTTGGAAAACTACAGACAGACTGGAGACCTGCTACCGTAAACATAGTGGGTTTAAACCAATGACTGATGACCACTGCAATGATGACTAAACCCTGTCCTGACCTCAGACGTGCTGTCCCCTGTAGACCAGGTCTATAAACCCCGTCCTGACCTCTCCTACGTGCCACCCCCTGTAGACCAGGTCTATAACCCCCGTCCTGACCTCTCCTACGTGCCGCCCCTGTAGACCAGGTCTATAACCCCCCCCCCCCAATTACTGAATGCTGACCGAGAGCTGTTTGTTCATGGCTCCATCCAAAAGGCCACCCGTTGGTGGGCCCCATTGGGGATAAGACCCTATCTAAGCAGACAGAAGACAGTCGCTACAGCTGTAGATAGATACTCTAGAGCACATATGTCAGAGTCAAGGCCCGCGGGCCACATCCGGCCCGCAAGAAGGTTTTTTACGGCCCCTGGGATGATCTTGATTTATTATTAGAACCGGCCCGCAGCAAGCCTGCAGCCCGCAGATCTTTTACACGCACCAATACTACATTTCCCACAATGCAAAGGTGACGCACCGAGCAGTAGGCTGCTTCATTTCAATATTTATTGGCACAGCAGTCGTCAGCATCACAGTAAAATTAACTTTCAGATACCCATCAAAAATGGCAAAACGGAAGGTGGATACTGAGAACCGGGGGTTTCAAACAAGGTGGGAGTCGGAGTATATGTTCACGAAGGTAGCTGGAAAACCTGTGTGTCTTCTGTGTGGAGAAAGTGTGGCGGTACTGAAAGAGTATAATCTGAGACGACATTATGAAACGAAACACGCGGACAAAAACAAGAATATGGACATGGAACAAAGGCTACAAAAGGCAGAGGAATTAAAACGAGGCCTCAAATCTCGACAGGCTCTGTTCAAAAAAGCCAAATCACAAGGCCAGGCTGCTGTCAAGGCCAGTTTTATTTTGGCAGAAGAGATCGCTAAATCAGCCCGGCCATTTAAGGAGGGGGATTTCATCAAAAACTGCATGATTAAAGTTTGTGACGAAGTTTGCCCAGAAAAAAGGCAACTCTTTTTAAATGTGAGTCTGAGCAGAAACACCATTGCCGAGAGAGTAGACCAGTTGTCCATCAATCTAAAAGAGCAGCTTGTGAAAAAGGGAAAAGATTTTATTGCATATTCCTTGGCTGTGGATGAGAGCACCGACATTTCTGACATTGCCCAGTTGTCAATTTTCATCCGCGGAGTGGACTCCAACCTAAGCGTGACAGAGGAGTTTTTGGCTTTACGTCCTATGCATGGCACAACTACGGGGCATGATTTGTATGAAGAGGTGTCAAGATGTGTAAATGAGATGGAGCTGCCTTGGGAAAAACTCGTGGGTTTGACAACCGACGGAGCACCTGCGATGTGTGGACACAGGAGCGGACTGGTGGCGAAGATACGGGAAAAGATGCAAGAGGAAAACGCGACAGGTGAGCTGACAGCTTATCATTGTATCATACACCAGGAAGCGTTGTGCGGTAAAGCCTTGAAAATGGAGCATGTAATGAGCATCATCACGCGCACAGTTAACTTTATCAGAGCCAAAGGTTTGAATCACCGCCAGTTCAAGGCATTTCTGACGGAGTTAGAAACGGAGCATGGTGATTTGCCTTATCACACAGAGGTGCGATGGCTAAGCCAGGGAAAGGTGCTTCAAAGATGTTTCGAGCTTCGTGAGGAGATTTGTCTGTTCTTGGACAGCAAAGGGAAAGACACAACACAACTCCGAGACGAAATGTTTCTGTGTGAAATGGCTTTTCTGTGTGACATTACGAGTCATCTGAATGCAATAAACTTGCAGCTGCAGGGTCGGGATCGTGTCATCTCTGATATGTACAGTACAGTGAAGGCATTTAAAACCAAACTGACTCTGTGGGAGACGCAGATGCGGAAAGAAAATTTGAGCCACTTTCCCAGCTGCCAGACCATGAAAGAGAAGCTCTCTACCAGTGCGTTCCCGAGCACACAGTTGGCTGATAAAATAGGTATGCTTGCCGCTGACTTTCGACGCCGATTTGCTGACTTTGAAGCACAAAAAAGCAGGTTGGAACTGCTCGGTAACCCATTTGCTGTTGACGTGGAAAGCTCACCACCAAACCTCCAAATGGAGTTGATTGACCTCCAATGCAATGATGCACTGAGGGCAAAATATGCGGCAGTGGGTGCTGCGGAGTTCGCCCGTTTCCTCCCCGGCACAATGCCCCAGCTGCGCATCCAGGCTGCTCAAACGTTGTCTATGTTTGGCAGCACATACCTGTGTGAACAACTGTTTTCTTTGATGAACCTGAACAAAACATCACACAGAAGTCGACTTACTGCTGAACACCTCCACTCAATTCTGAGGATTTCTTCAGCTCAGAGCCTTACCCCGAACATTGATGAACTTGTGGAAAAGATGGGACACCACCAAGTATCACCCTCAACCTCAAACAAGTGAACATTACTGTGCAATCACATATTTAGAGTTTTTACTCAGTTCAAGTTTAAAAGTTAAAATTTAATATTTGTTTTCACTGCATGTTACTTCTCCTTAAACAAAGTGTTGTTTTTGATTAATAGATTTTTGCACTTTATTTTTTTGTATTTCAATCCAATTATATTTTAAAAATATTTCAGTTGAGTGGATGATAGAAAATTGCTATTATTGTTTTTTCTTTGAAGTAAATTTAGCCCACTTTTGCTAAAATAGAAAATATAGTCTACTGATGGTGCCTTGAATACCGGTTTCTTTCATTTAATGTTCATGTTATGGGGATATTTATATAAAGGAAATTTGTCTTTTGTGTCTGTTGAAAATTAAAGATTACTGACAGAGCCATAAGAAAATATTGCTTTATTTATCTGATCATATTGTAATATATTTGTTAGGTTTTCAGTAGGTTCAATTAGGTTCACTAGACTATATGCGTCATTTAAACATTTTTCAATGAACATTCGAACAGTCCGGCCCTCGTCTTGTAGCTGATTTTTTTATTTGGCCCTCCGTCCATTTGACTTTGACACCCCTGCTCTAGAGAGTCCAAAACTGCCATCGCATATCTCTCAGCTCTGGTTGCAGAATTGTTTACACTGACTAAGGTGTGAATTCTAGCTAAGGATAAAACCGCTAGCATTTATACTGATAGCAGATACACATTTCGGTGTTGGTGCACGATTCTGTAACGTTGTGGAAGCATTGTGTGTTCTTTACTTCATCTGGTGAGATGATTTCACTAATGATTTTCTCTAAAACTGATAGCGACCCTGTTGGAAGCCATTCTCTTGCCAACATTACATTTCTGTCTGCAAGTGTCAAGCTCAAACTAAAACGCATCTGACCCTGTCTAAGGGGAATGCTATGGCTGATATGGTTGCAAAAATCAGCAGCCATGTAAATTGTCCCCCCCCCCCACGAATCTCCAAATGGTTTTACATTGTGCCTCTGATCTGCAAAATATGTTTTAATTACAGGATGTTTCTGATCTGCAAATCAGGTGCAGGTGCTGGCGAGGTGAGACAGAGAAAGAAGTGTTCCTTGGGGCCAGAATTACTAACACATGTTTGAAAAGTTTGCGTTTCCACCACTAAAACCAACACGATTTTACAAAACCGTTGATTTGAGTGGAAATATATGGTAACCGATTAAAAATGGGTTAATTTGTGTAGAGCGGCTGCTTTGCCAGAGGTTCCGGGACGTGTCCAGTCAGAACATGGTGAGAACCGCTGTCTTACCACAGGTCCCTGTGGCTGAGGGATGGGCATGCCAGGCCGAACCCCCAGTAGACCAGGTGGGCAAGGGGTCCCCTGGAGGTATGGTCCGTCCCCTGGCATCCTGGGGCCCCCACGTCTGTCGTCCCAGTGGTGCTGCTCCTCCATACGACGCCAGTACATCTCCTCCTCATAACGTCTAGACACACGCAGAGAGAGAGTCACACACACACACACACAGGCAGAGAGAGACAGGCAGGAAGAGAGAGAGTCACACACAGACGCAGAGAGACACACGCGCGCAGGCAGAGAGAGAGTCACACGCGCGCAGACAGAGAGAGTCACACACGCGCAGGCAGAGAGAGAGACACACGCGCGCAGGCAGAGAGAGAGACACACGCGCGCAGGCAGAGAGAGACACACACACGCGCGCAGGAAGAGAGAGACAGGCAGGAAGAGAGAGAGTCACACACAGACGCAGAGACACACACGCGCGCAGGCAGAGAGAGAGACACACACGCGCGCAGGCAGAGAGAGAGAGACACACGCGCGCAGGCAGAGAGAGAGACACGCGCGCAGGCATAGAGAGAGAGACACACGCGCGCAGGCAGAGAGAGAGACACACGCGCGCAGGCAGAGAGAGAGAGAGACACACGCGCGCAGGCAGAGAGAGAGAGAGACACACGCGCGCAGGCAGAGAGAGAGAGAGACACACGCGCGCAGGCAGAGAGAGAGAGACACACGCGCGCAGGCAGAGAGAGAGAGACACACGCGCGCAGGCAGAGAGAGAGAGACACACGCGCGCAGGCAGAGAGAGAGACACACGCGCGCAGGCAGAGAGAGAGAGAGAGACACACGCGCGCAGGCAGAGAGAGAGACACGCGCGCAGGCAGAGAGAGAGACACGCGCGCAGGCAGAGAGAGAGAGAGACACACGCGCGCAGGCAGAGAGAGAGAGAGACACACGCGCGCAGGCAGAGAGAGAGAGACACACGCGCGCAGGCAGAGAGAGAGACACACGCGCGCAGGCAGAGAGAGAGAGAGAGAGAGACGCGCGCGCAGGCAGAGAGAGAGAGACGCGCGCGCAGGCAGAGAGAGAGACACACGCGCGCGCAGGCAGAGAGAGAGACACACGCGCGCGCAGGCAGAGAGAGAGACACACGCGCGCGCAGGCAGAGAGAGAGACACACGCGCGCAGGCAGAGAGAGAGACACACGCGCGCAGGCAGAGAGAGAGAGAGACACACGCGCGCAGGCAGAGAGAGAGACACACGCGCGCGCAGGCAGAGAGAGAGACACACGCGCGCGCAGGCAGAGAGAGAGACACACGCGCGCGCAGGCAGAGAGAGAGACACACGCGCGCGCAGGCAGAGAGAGAGACACACGCGCGCGCAGGCAGAGAGAGAGACACACACGCGCGCAGGCAGAGAGAGAGACACACGCGCAGGCAGAGAGAGAGACACACGCGCAGGCAGAGAGAGAGAGAGAGACAAACGCGCGCAGGCAGAGAGAGAGAGACACACGCACAGGCAGAGAGAGAGACACACGCGCAGGCAGAGAGAGAGAGACACACGCACAGGCAGAGAGAGAGAGACACACGCGCGCAGGCAGAGAGAGAGAGACACACGCGCGCAGGCAGAGAGAGAGACACACGCGCGCAGGCAGAGAGAGAGAGAGACACACGCGCGCAGGCAGAGAGAGAGACACACGCGCGCAGGCAGAGAGAGAGAGAGACACACGCGCGCAGGCAGAGAGAGAGAGAGACACACGCGCGCAGGCAGAGAGAGACACACATGCGCGCAGGCAGAGAGAGACACACATGCGCGCAGGCAGAGAGAGAGACACACATGCGCGCAGGCAGAGAGAGAGACACACATGCGCGCAGGCAGAGAGAGAGACACACATGCGCGCAGGCAGAGAGAGAGACACACATGCGCGCAGGCAGAGAGAGAGACACACATGCGCGCAGGCAGAGAGAGAGAGACACACACGCGCGCAGGCAGAGAGAGAGACACACACGCGCGCAGGCAGAGAGAGACACACACACGCGCGCAGGCAGAGAGAGACAGGCAGGAAGAGAGAGAGTCGCAGGCAGAGAGAGAGTCACACACACAGGCAGAGAGAGAGAGACACACGCGCGCAGGCAGAGAGAGAGAGACACGCGCGCAGGCAGAGAGAGAGAGACACGCGCGCAGGCAGAGAGAGAGAGACACACGCGCGCGCAGGCAGAGAGAGAGAGACGCGCGCGCAGGCAGAGAGAGAGACGCGCGCGCGCGCAGGCAGAGAGAGACACGCGCGCGCAGGCAGAGCGAGAGAGACGCGCGCGCGCAGGCAGAGCGAGAGAGACGCGCGCGCGCAGGCAGAGAGAGACGCGCGCGCGCAGGCAGAAAGAGAGAGAGAGACACACACGCGCGTGCAGGCAGAGCGAGAGAGAGAGAGAGACACGCGCGTGCAGGCAGAGAGAGAGAGAGACACACGCGCGCAGGCAGAGAGAGAGAGACACACGCGCGCAGGCAGAGAGAGAGACACACGCGCGCAGGCAGAGAGAGAGAGACACACGCGCGCAGGCAGAGAGAGAGAGACACACGCGCGCAGGCAGAGAGAGAGACACACGCGCGCAGGCAGAGAAAGAGACACACGGGCGCAGGCAGAGAGAGAGAGAGACACGGGCGCAGGCAGAGAGAGAGACACGCGCATGCAGGCAGAGAGCGAGAGACACACGCGCGCGCAGGTAGAGAGAGAGACACACACGCAGGCAGAGAGAGAGAGAGACACGGGCGCAGGCAGAGAGAGAGACACGCGCACAGGCAGAGAGCGAGAGACACGCGCATGCAGGCAGAGAGCGAGAGACACACGCGCGCGCAGGTAGAGAGAGAGACACACACGCAGGCAGAGAGAGAGAGACACGCGCGCAGGCAGAGAGAGAGAGACACGCGCGCAGGCAGAGAGAGAGAGACACACGCGCGCAGGCAGAGAGAGAGACACACGCGCGCAGGCAGAGAGAGAGAGACGCGCGCGCAGGCAGAGAGAGAGAGACGCGCGCGCAGGCAGAGAGAGAGACACACGCGCGCGCAGGCAGAGAGAGAGACACACGCGCGCGCAGGCAGAGAGAGAGACACACGCGCGCGCAGGCAGAGAGAGAGACACACGCGCGCAGGCAGAGAGAGAGAGAGACACACGCGCGCAGGCAGAGAGAGAGACACACGCGCGCGCAGGCAGAGAGAGAGACACACGCGCGCGCAGGCAGAGAGAGAGACACACGCGCGCGCAGGCAGAGAGAGAGACACACGCGCGCGCAGGCAGAGAGAGAGACACACACGCGCGCAGGCAGAGAGAGAGACACACGCACAGGCAGAGAGAGAGACACACGCGCAGGCAGAGAGAGAGACACACGCGCAGGCAGAGAGAGAGAGAGACACACGCACAGGCAGAGAGAGAGAGACACACGCGCGCAGGCAGAGAGCGAGAGACACACGCGCGCAGGCAGAGAGAGAGACACACGCGCGCAGGCAGAGAGCGAGACACACGCGCGCAGGCAGAGAGAGAGAGAGACACACGCGCGCAGGCAGAGAGAGACACACATGCGCGCAGGCAGAGAGAGACACACATGCGCGCAGGCAGAGAGAGAGACACACATGCGCGCAGGCAGAGAGAGAGACACACATGCGCGCAGGCAGAGAGAGAGACACACATGCGCGCATGCGCGCAGGCAGAGAGAGAGACACACATGCGCGCAGGCAGAGAGAGAGACACACATGCGCGCAGGCAGAGAGAGAGACACACATGCGCGCAGGCAGAGAGAGAGAGACACACACGCGCGCAGGCAGAGAGAGAGACACACACGCGCGCAGGCAGAGAGAGACACACACACGCGCGCAGGCAGAGAGAGACAGGCAGGAAGAGAGAGAGTCGCAGGCAGAGAGAGAGTCACACACACAGGCAGAGAGAGAGAGACACACGCGCGCAGGCAGAGAGAGAGAGACACGCGCGCAGGCAGAGAGAGACACGCGCGCAGGCAGAGAGAGAGAGACACACGCGCGCGCAGGCAGAGAGAGAGAGACGCGCGCGCGCGCAGGCAGAGAGAGAGACGCGCGCGCGCGCAGGCAGAGAGAGACACGCGCGCGCAGGCAGAGCGAGAGAGACGCGCGCGCGCGCAGGCAGAGCGAGAGAGACGCGCGCGCGCAGGCAGAGAGAGACGCGCGCGCGCAGGCAGAGAGAGACGCGCGCGCGCAGGCAGAAAGAGAGAGAGAGACACACACGCGCGTGCAGGCAGAGAGAGAGAGAGAGAGACACACGCGCGCAGGCAGAGAGAGAGAGACACACGCGCGCAGGCAGAGAGAGAGACACACGCGCGCAGGCAGAGAGAGAGACACACGCGCGCAGGCAGAGAGAGAGAGACACACGCGCGCAGGCAGAGAGAGAGAGACACGCGCGCAGGCAGAGAAAGAGACACACGCGCGCAGGCAGAGAGAGAGACACACGGGCGCAGGCAGAGAGAGAGAGAGACACGGGCGCAGGCAGAGAGAGAGACACGCGCACAGGCAGAGAGCGAGAGACACGCGCATGCAGGCAGAGAGCGAGAGACACACGCGCGCGCAGGTAGAGAGAGACACACGCGCGCAGGCAGAGAAAGAGACACACGCGCGCAGGCAGAGAAAGAGACACACGCGCGCAGGCAGAGAGAGACACACGCGCGCTCAGGCAGAGAGAGAGACACACGCGCGCTCAGGCAGAGAGAGAGACACACGCGCGCTCAGGCAGAGAGAGAGACACACATGCGCGCAGGCAGAGAGAGAGACACACACGCGCGCAGGCAGAGAGAGACACACACACACACGCGCGCAGGCAGAGAGACAGGCAGGAAGAGAGAGAGTCACACACAGACGCAGAGAGACACACAGGCAGGCAGAGAGAGAGAGACACACGCGCGCAGGCAGAGAGAGAGAGAGAGACACACGCGCGCAGGCAGAGAGAGAGAGAGACACACGCGCGCAGGCAGAGAGAGAGAGACACACGCGCGCAGGCAGAGAGAGAGAGACACACGCGCGCAGGCAGAGAGAGAGAGACACACGCGCGCAGGCAGAGAGAGAGAGACACGCGCGCGCAGGCAGAGAGAGAGAGACACACGCGCAGGCAGAGAGAGAGAGACACGCGCGCAGGCAGAGAGAGAGAGAGACACGCGCGCAGGCAGAGAGAGAGAGAGAGAGACACGCGCGCAGGCAGAGAGAGACACACACGCGCAGGCAGAGAGAGACACACACGCGCAGGCAGAGAGAGACACACGCGCGCAGGCAGAGAGAGAGACACGCGCACAGGCAGAGAGAGAGACACGCGCACAGGCAGAGAGAGAGAGACGCGCACAGGCAGAGAGAGAGAGACGCGCACAGGCAGAGAGAGAGAGACGCGCGCGTGCAGGCAGAGAGAGAGAGACACACGCGCGCAGGCAGCGAGAGAGACGCGCGCGTGCAGGCAGAGAGAGAGAGAGACACACGCGCGCAGGCAGAGAGAGACACACGCGCGCAGGCAGAGAGAGAGAGACACGCGCGCGCAGGCAGAGCGAGAGAGACGCGCGCGTGCAGGCAGAGAGAGAGACACACGCGCGTGCAGGCAGAGAGAGAGACACACGCGCGTGCAGGCAGAGAGAGAGACACACGCGCGTGCAGGCAGAGAGAGAGACACACGCGTGCAGAGAGAGAGACACACACGCGCGCAGGCAGAGAGAGACACACACGCGCGCAGGCAGAGAGAGACACACACGCGCGCAGGCAGAGAGAGACAGGCAGGAAGAGAGAGAGTCACACACAGACGCAGAGAGACACACAGGCAGGCAGAGAGAGAGTCACACACACGCGCGCAGGCAGAGAGAGAGAGACACACGCGCGCAGGCAGAGAGAGAGAGAGACACGCGCGCAGGCAGAGAGAGAGAGACACACACGCGCAGGCAGAGAGAGACACACACGCGCAGGCAGAGAGAGACACACGCGCGCAGGCAGAGAGAGAGACACACGCACAGGCAGAGAGAGACACGCGCACAGGCAGAGCGAGAGAGACACGCGCACAGGCAGAGCGAGAGAGACGCGCGCGTGCAGGCAGAGAGAGAGAGACACACGCGCGCAGGCAGCGAGAGAGACGCGCGCGTGCAGGCAGAGAGCGAGACACACGCATGCAGGCAGAGAGAGAGACACACGCATGCAGGCAGAGAGAGAGAGACACACGCGCGCAGGCAGAGAGAGAGACACACACACGCAGGCAGAGAGACACACACACGCAGGCAGAGAGAGAGACACACACTCGCGCAGGAAGAGAGAGAGACACACGCGCGCAGGCAGAGAGAGAGACACACGCGCGCAGGCAGAGAGAGAGACACACGCGCGCAGGCAGAGAGAGAGACACACATGCGCAGGCAGAGAGAGAGAGACACACGCGCGCAGGCAGAGAGAGAGAGACACACGCGCGCAGGCAGAGAGAGAGAGACACACGCGCGCAGGCAGAGAGAGAGAGACACACGCGCGCAGGCAGAGAGAGAGAGACACACGCGCGCAGGCAGAGAGAGAGAGACACACGCGCGCAGGCAGAGAGAGAGACACACGCGCGCAGGCAGAGAGAGAGAGACACGCGCGCAGGCAGAGAGAGAGAGAGAGACATGCGCGCAGGCAGAGAGAGAGAGAGAGACACGCGCGCAGGCAGAGAGAGACACACACGCGCAGGCAGAGAGAGACACGCGCGCAGGCAGAGAGAGAGAGAGACACACGCGCGCAGGCAGAGAGAGAGAGAGACACACGCGCGCAGGCAGAGAGAGAGAGACACACGCGCGCAGGCAGAGAGAGAGAGAGAGAGAGACACACGCGCGCAGGCAGAGAGAGAGAGAGAGAGAGACACACGCGCGCAGGCAGAGAGAGAGACACACATGCGCGCAGGCAGAGAGAGAGACACACATGCGCGCAGGCAGAGAGAGAGACACACATGCGCGCAGGCAGAGCGAGAGACACACATGCGCGCAGGCAGAGCGAGAGACACACATGCGCGCAGGCAGAGAGAGAGACACACATGCGCGCAGGCAGAGAGAGAGAGACGCGCGCGCGCAGAGAGAGAGAGACGCGCGCAGGCAGAGAGAGAGAGACGCGCGCAGGCAGAGAGAGAGAGACGCGCGCAGGCAGAGAGAGAGAGACGCGCGCAGGCAGAGAGAGAGAGACACGCGCAGGCAGAGAGAGAGAGACACGCGCAGGCAGAGAGAGAGAGACACGCGCAGGCAGAGAGAGAGAGACACGCGCAGGCAGAGAGAGAGAGAGACACGCGCAGGCAGAGAGAGAGAGAGACACGCGCAGGCAGAGAGAGAGAGAGACACGCGCAGGCAGAGAGAGAGAGACACGCGCAGGCAGAGAGAGAGAGAGACACGCGCAGGCAGAGAGAGAGAGAGACACGCGCAGGCAGAGAGAGAGAGAGACACACGCGCGCAGGCAGAGAGAGAGAGAGACACGCGCAGGCAGAGAGAGAGAGACACACGCAGGCAGAGAGAGACACACACGCAGGCAGAGAGAGACATTCATTTTTGGGAAGTATTCACTCAATTGGCATTAGCTAGAGAGACAGAGTTGGTGGCTATTAGTATGCTGTGTGTGTGTGTGACCCACCCTATCTCGCCGTACCTCATCTCCATCCTCCATCTCTCCTCTTCCTCTCTCCTCCTCCAGTACTCCTCCTTCTGCATCTGTTTCCTCATCTTCTCTTCCTGGATCTTCCTGGCTCTGATAGAGGGCTTCACCTCCACCTGTAGCTCCGGGTTCACCTTTTTCTACAAGGAACAAAGTAGGGGGAACGCGTTATTGTGTGCGTGTGTCCACAATCGCAGGTCTGAGACCAGGGTTTCCTCAGTCCTGCCCCCCCCCTCCCCCGGATGCATGTTTTGGGTGATGAGTTGATTATTTGAGTCAGCTGTATAGTGCTAGATAGTGCTAGGACACACCTCCATGTTTTCTTATGGAGTTAGTTTCATTCCAGTGACTCCACTAACTTTGTACCGCAGGCGGTGTCTCCCAACTTTATACCGCAGGCGGTGTCTCCTGCCCTTCAGTGACTCCACTAACTTTATACCGCAGGCGGTGTCTCCTGCCCTTCAGTGACTCCACTAACTTTGTAGCGCAGGCGGTGTCTCCTGCCCTTCAGTGACGCCACTAACTTTATACTGCAGGCGGTGTCTCCTGCCCTTCAGTGACTCCACTAACCTTATACTGCAGGCGGTGTCTCCTGCCCTTCAGTGACTCCACTAACCTTATACTGCAGGCGGTGTCTCCTGCCCTTCAGTGACTCCACTAACCTTATACCGCAGGCGGTGTCTCCTGCCATTCAGTGACTCCACTAACCTTATACCGCAGGCGGTGTCTCCTGCCATTCAGTGACTCCACTAACCTCATACTGCAGGCGGTGTCTCCTGCCCTTCAGTGACTCCACTAACCTCGTACTGCAGGCGGTGTCTCCTGCCCTTCAGTGACTCCACTAACCTTATACTGCAGGCGGTGTCTCCTGCCCTTCAGTGACTCCACTAACCTTATACCGCAGGCGGTGTCTCCTGCCATTCAGTGACTCCACTAACCTTATACTGCAGGCGGTGTCTCCTGCCATTCAGTGACTCCACTAACCTTATACTGCAGGCGGTGTCTCCTGCCATTCAGTGACTCCACTAACCTTATACTGCAGGCGATGTCTCCTGCCCTTCAGTGACTCCACTAACCTCGTACTGCAGGCGGTGTCTCCTGCCCTTCAGTGACTCCACTAACCTTGTACTGCAGGCGGTGTCTCCTGCCCTTCAGTGACTCCACTAACCTTATACCGCAGGCGGTGTCTCCTGCCATTCAGTGACTCCACTAACCTTATACTGCAGGCGGTGTCTCCTGCCCTTCAGTGACTCCACTAACCTTATACTGCAGGCGGTGTCTCCTGCCCTTCAGTGACTCCACTAACCTTATACTGCAGGCGGTGTCTCCTGCCCTTCAGATGCATCTCTTTGGCGTTGGGATCGTTGAAGCTACATTCACACAGCTTACAGTGGAACCGGATCACCTTGCCTTCGTCGTTACGCACCTACAGAGAAGAAATCAATGTTTTATTTATGTATTTTTCTACACAAAAGATGGTATTTGACAATAGAACTAAGCAATGTTTCAAATACCATTGTTAATATGGAACGGTTAACTTCACTAGGGTAGGGGGCAGCATTCGGAATTTTGGATGAAAAGTGTGCCCGAATTAAACTGCCTGCTACTCAGGCCCATAAGATAGGATATGTATATACAGTGCCTTGCGAAAGTATTCGCCCCCCTTGAACTTTGTGACCTTTTGCCACATTTCAGGCTTCAAACATAAAGATATAAAACTGTATTTTTTTTGTGCCCTGAATCTATTCCACCATGCCCAGAAATCTGCTCCTTTTATTCTCTGTCCCCAACGCTCTAGGTGACCAGTTTTGATAGCCTTTAGCCGTACCCTCATCCTACTCCTCCTCTGTTCCGCGGGTGATGTGGAGGTAAACCCAGGCCCTGCATGTCCCCAGGCACCCTCATTTGTTGACTTCTGTGATCGAAAAAGCCTTGGTTTCATGCATGTCAACATCAGAAGCCTCCTCCCTAAGTTTGTCTTACTCACTGCTTTAGCACACTCTGCCAACCCTGATGTCCTTGCCGTGTCTGAATCCTGGCTTAGGAAGGCCACCAACAATTCTGACATTTCCATACCCAGCTACAACATTTTCCATCAAGATAGAAACTGCCAAAGGGGGAGGAGTTGCAATCTACTGCAGAGAGAGCCTGCAAAGTTCTGTCATACTTTCCAGGTCTATGCTCAAACAGTTTGAACTTCTAATTTTAAAAATTAAACTCTCCAGAAATAAGTCTCTCAGTGTTGCCGCCTGCTATCGACCTCAGCTCCCAGCTGTGCCCTGGACACCATTTGTGAATTGATCACCCCCCATCCAGAGTTCGTTCTGTTCGGTGACCTAAACTGGGATATGCTTAACACCCCAGCAGTCCTACAATCTAAACTAGATGCCCTCAATCTCACACAAAATCATCAAGGAACCCACCAGGTACAACCCTAAATCCGTAAACATGGGCACTCACATAGACAGTATCCTGACCAACTTGCCCTCCAAATACACTTCCGCTGTTTTCAATCAGGATCTCAGCGATCACTACCTCATTGCCTGTATCCGCGGTCAAGCGACCACCCCTCATCAATGTCAAACGCTCCATAAAACACTTCAGCGAATAGGTCTTTCTAGTCGACCTGGCTCGGGTATCCTGGAAGGATACTGACCTCATCCCGTCAGTCGAGGATGCCTGGTCATTCCTTAAAAGTAATTTTCTCACCATCTTAGATAAGCATGCCCCGTTCAAAAAAAATGCAGAACTAAGAACAGATATAGCCCTTGGTTCACTCCAGTGCTAACTGCCATCGACCAGCACAAAAACATCCTTTGGTGGACTGCAATAGCATCGAATAGTCCCCGCAATATGCAACTGTTCAGGGAAGTCAGGAACCAATACACGCAGTCAGTCAGGAAAGCAAAGGCTAGCTTTTTCAAGCAGAAATTCACATCCTGTAGCTCTAACTCCAAAACATTTTGGGACACTAAAGTCCATGGAGAACAAGAGCACCTCCTCCCAGCTGCCCACTGCACTGAGGCTAGGTAACACGGTCACCACAGTACTCACTACTGTAATGGTCCAGGTTACAAAGTGGCTCAGTGACTCGTGTTTGCATCTCAATGTGAAAAAAACTGTTTGCATGTTCTTCACAAAGAGGGCAACAGATGCTACTGAACCAGATGTCTGTGTGTCAGGGGAGAAGCTCCAGGTGGTTTCTGATTTTAAGTACCTTGGCATCATACTTGATTCCAACCTCTTTTAAAAAGCATGTGAAAAAGGTAATTCAAATAACCAAATTCAACCTAGCCAATTTCCGATTTACACGAAATTGTTTGACTACAGAGGTAGCAAAACTGTACTTCAAATCTATGATACTCCCCCACTTAACATACTGCTTGACTAGTTGGGCCCAAGTTTGCTGTACAACATTAAGACCTATTCAGTCTGTCTACAAATAGGCTCTCAAAGTGCTTGATAGGAAGCCCAATAGCCATCATCATTGTCACATCCTTAGAAAGCATGAGCTCCTGAGTTGGGAAAATCTTGTGCAATACACCGACGCATGTCTTGTATTCAAGATCTTTAATGGCCTGGCTCCCCCTACACTCAGTATTTTTGTTAAACAGAAAACCCAGACATATGGCAGCAGATCCACAAGGTCTGCCATGAGAGGTGACTGTATAGTTCCCTTAAGGAAAAGCACCTTTAGTAAATCCGTTTTCTCTGTGAGAGCTTCCCATGTCTGGAATACACTGCCATCAGACACACATACCTGCACCACCTATCACACTTTCACAAAAGGCTTGAAGACATGGCTAAAGGTCAATCAGATTTGGGGTACTGTATATAGACTTTCTTTTGTCTACTGTGTCATTGACTTGTTTATTGTGTTATTGGCTTGTTTATTGTTTACTCCACGTGTAACTCTGTGTTGTTGTCTGTGTCACAGTGCTTTGCTTTCTCTTGGCCAGGTCGCAGTTGCAAATGAGAACTTGTTCTCAACTGGCCCACCTGGTTAAATAAAGGTGAAATAGAGGCTGACCTGATCGGTCTTCGTTACCCCCTCAGTCCTTCAGAATTACAATAAATATATCATATACATTCTACTACACCTGTGGCAAGACATTCATTCAGGTTTTTGGTTCTGTGTGATCTGACCTCTTCCACATAGTCGTGTCCAACGGGCTGCACTTCATTCTGCAAGGCGGCCAGGGTAGACAGCGAATCAGAGGACTCGTTCTTTGTCTCCTGAGGTTGGGGGACCAATGAGGGCGGAGGAGGCTTGGATGTCTCCACCTTCCCGGTAGTCTGGAGCTTGTTTCCCCCTGGAGACAGAAGAATTGATGAGGATTGGTTAATAATATATAATAATAATAATAATAATAATAATAATAATAATAATAATAGTGGTTCTGATGACGTGCAGCTTTACAGGGACCAGATGTCAAAAGAGTTTCGCCAGCCAAAGACGAACGTCTAAGGGGCGGCAGGTAGCATAGTGGTTAAGATTATTGGGCCAGCAACCAAAGGGTCTCTGGTTCGGCCCCAGCAACCAAAGGGTCTCTGGTTCGGCCCCAGCAACCAAAGGGTCTCTGGTTCGGCCCCAGCAACCAAAGGGTCTCTGGTTCGGCCCAGCAACCAAAGGGTCTCTGGTTCGGCCCAGCAACCAAAGGGTCTCTGGTTCGGCCCAGCAACCAAAGGGTCTCTGGTTCGGCCCAGCAACCAAAGGGTCTCTGGTTCGGATCCCTGAGCAGACTAGCTGGGGAAAAAAAATAAAATCTGTCAATGTGCACTTAAACCCTAATTGCTCCTGCAAGTCGCTCTGGATAACAGTGTCTGCTAAATGACTCACATTTGAATCAACACTGAACAAAAATATTAAAAACGCAACATGTAAGAAGTGTTTCATGAGCTAAAATATCCCAGAAATGATCCACACACAAAAAGCTTTTCTCTAAAATGTTGTGCACAAATTTGTTTACATCCCCGTTCGTGAGCATTTTTCCTTTGCCAAGATAATCCATCCACCTGACAGGTGTGGTATAATCAAGAAGCTGGTTAAACAGCATGATCATTACACAGGTGCACCTTGTGCTGGGGACAATAAACGGCCACTCTAAAATGTGTAGTTTTGTTACACAACACAATGACAGAGATAAAAAATCTCAATTAGGATCTAATAGCAACTAGGACGGGTTGATCTTATGACTGTGCCTTTGGCTTCTGGACAACAAAGGAAAGTTGATATGAAAACCAGAGGTCGTCCGACTAATCAGGGTCGATTTCAAGTTCAACAAATCAGTAATCTGCATTTTTGGACGCAGATTATGGCCATTTACACTCCACGAGGAGACTGCTGACCACCCGTTACTCCACGAGGAGGCTGCGTGGCAGGCTGACGACCCGTTACTCCACGAGGAGACTGCGTGGCAGGCTGACCACCTGTTACTCCACGAGGAGACTGCGTGGCAGGCTGACCACCTGTTACTCCACGAGGAGACTGCTGACCACCCGTTACTCCACGAGGAGGCTGCGTGGCAGGCTGACCACCTGTTACTCCACGAGGAGACTGCGTGGCAGGCTGACCACCTGTTACTCCACGAGGAGACTGCGTGGCAGGCTGACCACCTGTTACTCCACGAGGAGACTGCGTGGCAGGCTGACCACCTGTTACTCCACGAGGAGACTGCGTGGCAGGCTGACCACCTGTTACTCCACGAGGAGACTGCGTGGCGGGCTGACCACCTGTTACTCCACGAGGAGACTGCGTGGCGGGCTGACCACCTGTTACTCCACGAGGAGACTGCGTGGCGGGCTGACCACCTGTTACTCCACGAGGAGACTGCGTGGCGGGCTGACCACCTGTTACGCGAGTGCAGCAAGGAGCCAAGGTAAGTTGCTAGCTAGCATTAAACTTATCTTATAAAAATAAAAAAAATCAATCTTAACATAATCACTAGTTAACTACATATTGTTGATGATATTACTAGTTTAACTAGCTTGTCCTGGGTTGCAAATAATCAATGCGGTGCCTGTTAATTTTATCATCCAATCACAGCCTACTTCACCAAACGGGTGATGATTTAACAAACGCATTCGTGAAAAAAGCCCTGTCGTTGCACCAATGTACCTAACCGTGAACATCAACGCCTTTCTTAAAAATCAACACACAAGTATATCTTTTTTTAACCTGCATATTGTTAAAATAAATTTATGTTAGCGGGCAATATTAATATTAACTTGTCACTTCTCTTGCGTTCTGTGTAAGCAGAGTCAGGGTATATTTAGCGAGTTTGGGCCGCCTGGCTCGTTGTGAACTGTGTGAAGACCATTTCTTCCTAAAAGACCGTAATTAAATTTGCCAGAAATGTACATATTTATGACATAACATTTAAGTTTGTGCAATGTAACAGGAATATTTAGACTTAGGGTTGCCACCCGCTAGATAAAATATGGAACGGCTCCGTATTTCACTGAAATAATAAACGTTTTGTTTGAAATTATAGTTTCCGGTTTGACCATATTAATGACCTAAAGCTTGTATTTCTGTGTGTTCTTATGTTATAATTAAGTCTATGATTTGATAGAGCAGTCTGACTGAGCGGTGGTAGGCAGCAGCAGGCTCGTAAGCATTCATTCAAACAGTACTTTACTGCGTTTTGCCAGCAGCTCTTCGCAATGCTTCAAGCACAGCGCTGTTTATGACTACAAGCCTATCAACTCCTGAGATTAGACTGGCAATACTATAGTGCCTATACGAACATCCAATAGTCAAAGGTATATGAAATACAAATGGTATAGAGAGAAATAGTCCTATAATAACTACAACATACAACCTCTTACCTGGGAATATCGAAGACTCATGTTAAAACGAACCACCAGCTTTCATATGTTCTCATGTTCTGAGCAAGGAACTGAAACGTTAGCTTTCTTACATGGCACATATTGCACATTTACTTTCTTCTCCAACACTGTTTTTGCATTATTTAAAAACAGGTTTCATTATTTATTTGAGACTAAATTGATTTTTATTTATGTATTAAGTTAAAATAAAAAGTGCTCATTGTGTATTGTCATTATTACAAATATTTATAAAAATACAAAATTCGGTCGAATGGTATCGACTTTTTTTGGACCTACAATAATCGGTATTGAAAAATCATAATTGGTTGACCGCTAATGAAAACCAATAGAACAGGAGAGAAATGCTTGTTAGCGGCATAAGGAAGTCTATAAAATAATTGCCTCCATGTTTCTATGGATGGATTTTGGCAAAGTTACTTAAAGTAAAACTTTCAGGTTTCAAAAAATTACACCGCCCGCAGCTCACGCCGCCCGCTACACCGCCTGCAGCTCACGCCGCCCGCTACACCACCTGCAGCTCACGCCGCCGAATGGCAAAATGGGAAGAGTGCTCTCCTCTAACTCGGCTCTGCATGATGACTAACGAAAATACACGCCACAATTTAATTCAACTAAATTATGCAAATTAACCTATAGACCGATATCGAATTCATCAAATTAATTTTTCGGCAGTTAACCGATTAACGGTTAACCGTTAACATCCCTAAGCGAGCTAGATGGGCAGAGAAAGCTGGCCTCAGCCTGACTTTAATCTCAAGAGACTGGCAGCGATTCAGCTCCCCATTGGCATGTACTGCCAACACAGCTCAACCACCCACAGCTCAACCACTAGCCTAGAGCAGTCTCGGCCTCTAGAATTTCATCATGGACCACGTTCCACACGCAAACTCCATTTAAATACATTCTCCGAATTGAAAAAGCTAAATTCAAGTTTCAGTGAATGTTTGGATCTTTATTTAGGGAGGGATATACTGGAACAGCCTTACCGACAAAGTTGATCTTGGGGGTGTTGACCTTCTTGACAGCTGTGGTGGCATTGACTGCTGATAGGTTGTTCCCCACTAGACCCTTCCCCAGTCCGGCCCCCGCACCACCCTGGCTCACGATGTTAACCGGCTTCAGGTAGGAGGAGTTGGAGGTGGAGCCTGTGGGGGTAGTAGAGGAGGAGACAGGAGTCTTGGAGGAGGAGGCCGTGGAGGTTTGGGTCACTACACTTGGTTCTGTGGAAGGGATGGGCTTCCCCAGCTTGGTGTGGAGCTTCACCACCTGACAGGACAAAACAGAGACAAAATACAATGTTATATACACACACTGAACAAAAATATAAAACGCAACATGTAAAGCACAGCCTGGGATTGAACCAGGATCTGTAGTGACGCAGCTAGGTTTCCCAAACTCTTTTTTCCCCCTTTTTTCTTCCCAATTGGTTACAGTCTTGTCCCGTCGCTGCAACTCCCGTACAGACTCGGGAGAGACGAAGGTCGAGACGACCCAAGCCGCACTGCTTCTTGACACTGCTTGTTTAAACCGGAAGCCAGCCGCACCAATGTGTCGGAGGAAATACCATACACCTGGTGATCGTGTCAGCATGCAATGCACCCAGTTTTTCAACAGGACAATGACCCAACACACCTCCAGGCTGTGTAAGGGCTATATGACTAAGAAGGAGAGTGACGGAGTACTGCATCAGATGACCTGGCCTCTGCAATTACCCGACTTCAACCCAATTGAGACCGTTTAGGTTGAGCTGGATCGCAGATTGAAGGAAAAGCAGCCAACAAGTGCGCAGCATGTGTGAACTCCTTCAAGACTGTTGGAAAAGCATTCCTCATGAAGCTGCTTGAGAGAGTCAAGAGTTTACAAAGCTGTCATCAAGGCAAAGGTCGGCTACTTTGAAGAATCTAAAATATATTTTGATTTGTTTAACACTTTTTTTGGTTACTACATGATTTCATGTGTTATTTCATAGTTTTGATGTCTTCAGTATTATTCTACAATGTAGAAAATAGTAAAAATAAAGAAAAACCCTTGAATGAGTAGGTGTGTCCAAACACACACACTTAGTGGATTCGGCCATTTCAGCCACACCCGTTGCTGACGTGTATACAAAGAGCACACAGCCATGCAATCTCCATAGACAAACATTGGCAGTAGAATGGCCCGTACTTAAGAGCACAGTGACTTTCAACGTGACAAGTCAGTTCATCAAATTTAAAAAAAAATTCTCCACTCACTCAGTGGTGTACAAAACATCAGGAACACCTGCTCTTTCCATGACACTGACTGACCAGGTGAAAGCTATGATCCCTCGTTGATGTCACTTGATGAGCATTAACATTAGCATATGTTATGGAATCAACACGGCACTGCAGAGTGATGTCATAATAGACTAAGTGAGTGACCAAACAGCCTCCCTTTCCCACCCCATCCCCCCGAGACATGCCCTGGATGTATTTGATAAGAGTTTGTCCTAATGCAAACGGACATGAACAATACAAAAAAGGCTAAGTAAAGCCTAGAACCATATCCATTACACTCAGTATTCCTGGACCTCTTCGGGGCGGGGGCTAGGCCGGGTAACTCTAAACCACGGATGTAAAAGAGAAAAGGGGGCTTTATAAAATCCATTTGACCAAGGAGCTTACCTTCTGGTGCTTGGCTCCTCGGATGTGTGCAGCGTATGCATCTGCCCCAGTGCAGGAGACGTCACAGAGCTCACAGCGGAGCTGGTTCTGAGTCCCCCGGGCTGAGCCTCCTCCTCCACTACTACTGCTGCTGCTGCTCTGGGAAACTTTCAGGGCCACCTCCTTCTTCTTGTGCTTCTGGCCCTCCAGGTGCTCCTTGTAGGTCTGGGTGGATGAGAGGGAGAAATCAGTTCTCTAGATAGAGCTAAAGCTAAGGACAGGCAGGTAGCATGAGTCTCTGCGCTAAACCTAAGGACAGGCAGGTAGCATGAGTCTCTGTGCTAACCTAAGGACAGGCAGGTAGTATGAGTCTCTGTGCTAACCTAAAGACAGGTAAGGACAGGCAGGTAGCATGAGTCTCTGGGGTCCTGGCTAGAGGTGTTCTCTAAACTCACCTGGGGTCCTGGCTAGAGGTGTTCTCTAACCTCACCTGGGGTCCTGGCTAGAGGTGTTCCCTAAACTCACCTGGGGTCCTGCACAGCTGATCTTGCAGACGTCACAGTAGTGGATCTGTGGTGGTTTGGGGGGCTGCTTGGGTTTCAGCTGCTTGCTCTGGAAGGGGGGGGGGGGTAAAAATATAATAAAATACTGACTGGACAAAACAAAGAACACCTGCTCTTTCCATGACAAAGACTGACCAGTTGAAAGATATGATCCCTTACTGACGTCACTTGTTAAATCCACTTCAAAATCAGTGTAATGGGCCCCTGAGTGGCGCAGCAGTCCAAGGCACTGTATGAGGCGTCAATACAGTCCCCGGATCGAATCCAGGCTGTATCACATCTGGCCATGGATTGGGAGTCCCATAGGGCAGCGCACAATTGGCCCAGGGTCGTCTGGTTTGGCCAGGGTAGGCTGTCATTGTAAACAAGAATTAGTTCTTAATGGACTTGCCTAGTTAAATAAAGAAAGGTTAAAGGCCACAAGAGGTCGGGCACTGACGTTGGGCTCGCAGTCGGCGTTCCAATTCACCCCAAAGGTGTTTGACGAGGTTGAGGTCAGGGCTCTGTGCAGGCCAGTCAAATTCTTCCACACCGATCTCAACAAACCATTTCTGTATGGACCTCGCTTTGTGCACAGGGGCATTGTCATGCTGAAACAGGAAAGGGCCTTCCAAACTGTTGCCACAAAGTTGGAAGCACAGAATCATCTAGAATGTCATTGTATGCTGTTGCGTTAAGATTTCCCTTCACTGGAACTAAGGGCCCGAACCATGAAAAACAGCCCCAGACCATTATTCCTCATCCACCAAACTTTACAGTTGGCACTGTGCATTGGGGCAGGTAGCGTTCTCCTGGCATCAACCAAACCCAGATTTGTCCATCTGGACTGCCAGATGGTGAAGCGATTCATGAAGCTCTTGACGAACAGTTATTGACGTTGCTTCCAGAGGCAGTTAGGAACTCCGTGAGCGTTGCAAATGAGGACCATTTTGATTTTAAGCTGTTTAATCAGCTTCTTGATATGCCGCACCTGTCAGGTGGATGGATTATTTTGGCAAATGAGAAATGATCACTAACAGGGATGTAAACAAATTTGTGCACAAAATTTGAGAGAAATAAGCTTTTTGTGCGTATGGAACATCTATATGGTAGCATCCACATTAAAGTAGGGGTGTTTAGAAACATATTATATTCTTATTTACAATACAATTGACTCCAAAATGACACAAAATACATTAAATTTACTATTAATTTCTATTGGGCACAAAATAATCTGAAACACAACAGCAAATGAATCCAACACATCTGTAGAATCACACGTTTGATGTAATGACTGCGTGCTAGGAATATGGGACCCAATACTGGAATATGGGACCCAATACTGGAATATGGGACCAAATACCCCACGTTTCACTCCTTTAAAACGCACATACGGGAATTTGTCCGATCCTTTTTAGGGGGACCAAAAGTGAGGACTATGTACAAAAACAACAGTTCACCCGATATGGATGAAAATCCCCTCAGATTAAAGCTGACAGTCTTTGAACCTCATTAGTATCAATTCAATTCAAAACATTGCCACTGTGCCAATACTTTTGGAGCTCACTGCAGTCAGAAAACATTGGGTTAGAAATATGGACCTGGAAGGGAGGTTTCTTGGTGAAGGAGCTGCCTGTCCAGGCTGCTGAAGCTGCGACAGCCGCCACAGCCTGTTTCTGCTGCTGCTGCTGTTGTTGCTGGTAGTAGGTAGAGGCAGCAGAGTACACCGCAGCCTCGTAGCCCGAGTACGACGTACCTTGGGGCGGAGAGAAGAGAGAGGGGGGGGGGGGGGGGGGGGTTAATTCCCACACATCTAACTTCCACTTTGCACAGGCCAGGAGCCGGACAGTTGGGGAGGCAATGCGTGGCGCAATTCCACATTTCCAGTAACAATCCCAGGATTCCTATTAGGTTTCCCAGAAGGCTTTGTTGGAGCATATTCCTCCAGAAACCAAAACTATATCTGGAAAACCTGGGTGGGAATTCTATGGGAAAGTTAAAGAGAATTTTATAAGTCTATTTCGTATTTGAATGCTTACCAGAGTAGGCGACGGGGTTGGTACTATACGTGGGACTCTGGGAGTACGTGACTGCGTTGGTGGAGTAGGTAGTTGGCAGGTAGTGCATGCTGGTTACGGCTTGCATGTCGTGCTTACCAGAGTACGTGACCGCGTTGGTGGAGTACGTGGGGCTCTGAGAGTAGGAGGGGACGACGGAGGCCACGGCAGCCACAGGCTGTACGGTGGACACGGGGTAAATGGAGAATGTGGAGGAAGCTGGGGAGGGAGTGACAGGCTTGATGGCCGTCACCTGACGAGACTGTTGCGTCTGGGTGTAGGGGGTCAGACTGGCCTGGCTGTAGCCTGTCTTAGGGGCTGAGGGGGAGAAGCAGAGACATTCATTTAAAAACAAAATCAGGTTATTCTTAATGTACGTCTCTCTTACAGAAGGGAGGAAATTGGTCAAAAGCTGTGTAGCCCGTCTTAGGGGCTGCAGGAGGAGAGAGCTTGATGTTGGTCAAAAGTTCACCTGTTAAGTACAGTACTACAATACTGGATACAATATTAGAATACTGGATAAACATGGGTACAATACAGTAGAATGTTACTGAAATAATAGTCTCCATCCAAGTGACTATGGATAAAGGAATGAATCATTTTCATTCCAGTACAACCAACATTTATTCAATGAAATGTGTAAAAATTACAAAGGAAAAGGAGTGAAGCTGTGCATTGCTTTCGCTCTGGGGTTTTAGGCAAGGTATCCGTAAAGCACTTTGTGGCATCTGTTGACGAAAAAAAAAAAGGGGCTTTCTGGAAAAACACATTTAATTGATCTAGTAACTATCTGACCGCCATTACCTGGTAGGGATTTCTTCCACGTGGTGTCCCAGGAGGTGTTAAGGGAGGCGGCCTGGTAATAGGACTCAGCGGTGGGTTGGGGCTGTACGGCTACCGCAGCAGCTACTGCAGAGCTGGCTACGGGTTGCTGGTAGTACTGCTTGGGGTCGTAGGTTACCGCTGGGGCCGTGGACCGTACGTAGGAGTAGGAGTCCTGAAAAACAGAGACAGAGTGGAGTCAGGGAAAAGAAACACGGAGGAGGAGTCCTGTAAAACAGAGACACAGTGGAGTCAGGGAAAAGAAACACGGAGGAGGAGTGCTGTAAAACAGAGACACAGTGGAGTCAGGGAAAAGAAGCACGGAGGAGGAGGAGGAGTGCTGTAAAACAGAGACACAGTGGAGTCAGGGAAAAGAAACACGGAGGAGGAGTCCTGTAAAACAGAGACACAGTGGAGTCAGGGAAAAGAAACACGGAGGAGTGCTGTAAAACAGAGACACAGTGGAGTCAGGGAAAAGAAGCACGGAGGAGGAGGAGGAGTGCTGTAAAACAGAGACACAGTGGAGTCAGGGAAAAGAAACACGGAGGAGGAGGAGGAGTCCTGTAAAACAGAGACACAGGAGTCAGGGAAAAGAAACACGGAGGAGGAGGAGGAGTCCTGTAAAACAGAGACACAGTGGAGTCAGGGAAAAGAAACACGGAGGAGGAGGAGGAGTCCTGTAAAACAGAGACACAGTGGAGTCAGGGAAAAGAAACACGGAGGAGGAGGGGAAACAAACACCACAGAGATGTCGGGCTGTTTCAGTACATTCAGCATCCTGATTATTTCACTTTGTTTAATCCATGCTGGGGAATGTTCAGCTGCACACTAGGAGAAGGTACGAAGGACCCTTTAGGTAGAGGTCACGAGTTCATTAGGGGACTTCTTTAGACTAGCAGACACAGACAATGTGCTTAATTAAATACATCATTAGTCTAGTCATCTATCTGGGGTTAAAAAAATAAAAATCACAAGCTGCAGTTTAAACCAAAGTAGTTCTCTCCATCGTTCAGCCCAACAGCATCTGGGCTCCAG
The DNA here is from genome assembly GCF_045791955.1 of Oncorhynchus clarkii lewisi. Taxonomy (NCBI): domain Eukaryota; kingdom Metazoa; phylum Chordata; class Actinopteri; order Salmoniformes; family Salmonidae; genus Oncorhynchus; species Oncorhynchus clarkii. The sequence continues at coordinate 2,555,891 of NC_092152.1, read as the reverse complement.
ATTGACGCAGACTTTCACAGAATAACAAACAAGCAGATGTGAGGTCCAACACCTTGATTCAATCAACTTGAGGATTCTTGGGGGGGAGGAATAACAACTTCTGTGTGACTTTAAATATTTAAAAAAAATATATATATAAAAAAAAAGAGGGGACGTTCTCAAAAACAAATCCTGAAGCTTCAAATTCTCCCCAATGCTGTTTTGCAAACCTTTTTGGGCTAGTGTTAAAACTGCCTCAGAACACCGCCCAGCCCGGGTTTAAGAAAGCTTTAAAGATGAAATGGACTCCAAAACACTAACATGTTGAATATAACATTGAGGTGGGACGTTAGTTACCTGGTATCCTACCTGGTAGTTCTGGGACGTGACAGGAGGGGGCGGCGGGGGGACGTCCGGCTGGCGTGCGTAGCCGTAGTCAGCGGTGGCGTGCGCCGCCTGGTACCCTCCGTAGGCTGCGGCAGTGGCTGCTGCTGCCACGGCGACAGGGGCAGGCCTGGCTACGGCGACTGTGGCGCCGGTGGGAGCGTAGGCTGCTGCCACGGAGTGGGCCGCCATCGGTGCCTGGTGTACGGTGTAGCTGGCCACGGTGGTAGGGTGGGTGTAGGCCACCCCCGCAGCTGGCTGCTGACTGGAGAGGGAGGGAGAGAGAGGGAGAGGGATCAGGTCTGACTCTGCTGAGAAGGAAAGTCAGTACCGAGGCGGTGGCGACATTGTGGTGGTGCTGATGTAGGCCTAAGGATGGGTAGGGGGGGTCCGGCGGGTGAGTCAACTTCCCCCTAAGGAATTGAGCTTTTTTTTTTTTACATTTAATTGTCATTTCCTGAAACCTAGAGTACAGAGTCTTAAACAATGGTGAATCCTAAATTAAATTGAGATGGTCTCAAAGATACATTTTTGGGGGGTTAAATTTAGGGCTAATGATTATTCTAAATTAGTCGGTGTCTTTATGTGGATAATCTAGCGAAAAATGTAAACTTGCTTAAAATTTTGTTCTGAATAATTTAATTACTGGAGTCAATGTCCATTTTACTGTAGAAAATGTGGAAACCGAACTCAACTAGGGCTATATGGAGCTTGTTTCAGATCGCCATCCCTGACCTTATCCATCAGATCTGACGACTAGGCTACCAGCCAATCAACATGCCTTGTTGTCGTCGTCGGTGACTTGACTATTATGACATCACTAGCGGCCTACTTGTTGACCTCCAAGCTATACGAAGAGGTCAAGATCCACAACTGATTAAAACATCCAGACCAGCATAACTTTCTGTGAAGGACAGGTATTAGCCAGAACAGCTCTCTGCCGCGGCGGGCACCCTAACTAGCGCAACGCCGCGCGGGCACTTTTCCTTGCTCGTTAATACGCTCACACGCCTACTTACCGATGATATCAAAGCATGTGTGTTCTTTAACTAAAACAACGCTGTAGCTAACTACAAAATAGTGGTTATTTTCTTGACAAATATACACTAGGCAAACAGTTTCGTTCTCCATTTCTCTATCCTTCCCTCCCCTCCCCTAAATTAGATGGAATCAAAGTGGAGATCTGGGCTGCTGCCGTCAAGCTCGGAAGAGGAAGCGAGACACCCCACTCACTGCTTTTTCCCCCTGCATCTTTCTGGCTCAAATTCAAATCCATTTAGTAAGTCGACCAGACCCAGCTGCTATCGCATTGGTGCCTATAGGGGAGCCACCCCCTTAAGTAGACAGGAACAGACCACCCCCCCCATGGTAAACTTCTTATCCACCACCTTTGATAGTCATAGTACTACGGGGGCCGGAGGAGAGCGAGATAGTTGTTTCTCCTCGCCACAAGTCCACTGATTGGCTCAACTCCCACTTCAAGACGGTTGAGTCAAAAACCACAATGTGTCAACTACAATTAGAGGGCAATCGCCTCTGGTGTCCCAGGAGGTCTAAATGAGTCCCTGATTAGAGGGGAACAATGAAAACAAATGCACTGGCATCCAGTTTGAAGGACCTATATCATTCATCAATTTAATAAAAATGTTTTATCAATTTAGGAAATGAAAGCCAGCTTTCTTTGCTTCCTTAGGTTTCTAAAAATTACCCTGTAGAAAGATGGCAGGCCGTCGGCATGTTTAAAAACGGAGAATGATTTAAGGAATGATTTAAGGAATGCCTTGAATATTTGACAACACTCACTGAGCGAGCAAGAGAGAAATCACTGCATCAAAAATGGGGAGCCAGGTGTTGAAATAGGAAAGGAAAGAAAGAACAGGAAAGAGAACGAGACAGGAAAGAGAATGAGCGACAGAGAGAGCGACAGAGCGAGCAAGGCTAAGCGCGGAGGCGAGAGAATGGAGGTATTCAGGAAAGTCCTTTGATTATTTCCCTGATGAGCAGCAGACCAAAAGAGGTCTCTGAGTGGAGGAGAGTGCAGTGTGTAGCTCCTGGCCTACTCCTGCCAACACACAGACTAAGCACTACCGTTGACCAGGTCCGTCTAGTGGGCTCCCGATTGGCGATCTAAGACACTGCATCTCAGCGCAAGAGACTACAGACCCTGGTTCAAATCCAGGCTGTATCACATCTGGCCGTGATTGGAGTCCATAGGGCGGCACACAATTGGCCCAGTGTCGTCCGGGTTTGGCCCGGGGTAGGCAGTCATTGTCAATAAGAATTAGTTCTTAATAACAGACTTGCCTAGCTAAATAAAAAAAGGTAAAATTACAAAATAAATTGAAATTCTTGCGTTAATTTTTGTATGGTAGTAGTTAAAAAAAAAAAAAGAAGATGTCTACAAGTTTTTATTCATTAATGCGTAAACTCAGTAAATTTAAATCACAGTATGGATTTATTACCCATATAGCCTTGGTTTTATTACCCATATAGCCTCGCACTTGCGTGACCATTCCTCAAAACACAGAATAAAATCAACTACACAATGTTCACATGTAAGTCGTGTCACCATGCGCCCACAAACAATGCCTTTCTAAATGCCAACTAATTCCTCTTGCCTCTGAATTCCAAGATGTGCAGAGAGGTCTGGTCTATAAGAAGAAGGGCATCCATCTTGATGTCAGTCTCAATGAGCCCGTTTTAATAATTCAAAATGGCTGGTCACGCTTCATGTTTTATTAAAATCGTATGTACGGGATACACCAGCCAATGAAACGCTTCCTTCTGGACAACGCAACAATACATTCATGAAAGATAAAAGTCAAATGTCTCGGTAGAATAGAACAAATATTTTTAGCATAAAGTATAATACAGGAAGGCACAATTTATAGTCCAATATTTACACTCGTTTTGGGAAAAGGAGCAAGTTTTTACAATTGTGAAGACGAAGAACCAAACGTTAGTAGTAGCAGTTGTGATGTGTGTGTGTGTGTGTGTGTGTGTGTGTGTGTGTGTGTGTGTGTGTGTGTGTGTGGAATCAGAGCAGGTCAGTCCAGTTTAACTGTTCAGCAGTCTGATGGCTTGTAGACAAACTCAGAGCCTAAATGGTATCAGACTTCATGTTCTGATACCGTTGGGCAGGCGCTAAGGGAGTGAACAGCTCGTGGCTGGGATGTGTGGGGTCTTTGACGATGCCAACTACACCGGGCACGTACGCCATCTTGATTTTGTCCATCCACACCAGACGAGGTCAGGACACGCAGGTTGAAATATCAAAAAACACTCTGAACCAACTATAACTAAAACAATATATATCAAAAAATATATATAAAAATGGAAATTTAGCTAGCTAGTTAGCTAAAATTTGTCCTGGGAGATAAGTAGACCCCTACTTTCTATAGGCCGACTCGTCATTGATCATCAGGCCTATAACAGTGGTGTCGTCAGCACACTTGACGGAGTTTGTTACGCATCACCTCGTAGTCGTGGGTGAACCAGGAGTACACCTCTGTGTTACGAGTGGAGGAGGTTTTGCCGATCTTCACGTCGGCCGGTGGTCTGCCCGTCAGGAAGACCAGGACCCAGTGGCAGAGGGTGGTGTCCAGAGCTCTGAGCTTGGAGGGAAACAATGGCGTTGAATGCTGAACTGTAGTCAATGAACAACATTCTCATATACGTGTTCCTGTTGTCCAGGTGTGTTAGGGCTGTGTGAATAGTGATGGAAATAGCATCTTCCGTGGATCTGCTGGAGCGGGAGGCTGATTGGAATGGGTCCAGTGGGCCTGACATGCTGGCCTTAAAGACCAGCCTCTCAAAGCACTTCATGATGGCCGAGGTGAGTGCGACAGTTACCTTGATTGATCATATTGGACACTGATGTCCTTGGAAAACAGGTGGGGACGACAGCCTGGGAGAGGGACACCGTTGTAATATGTCAGAGAAGATGCCCGCCAAAAGGGTGGACTACTCGGGAGGACGTGGCCAGGGATGCCATCTGGGCCCGTGGCTTTGTGATTCACTCGAGAGATAGAATTTTGGAAGGCGGAAGCACCTGGTCGTCCGGAGAGTCTTCCTGGATGGCTCTGCATCGTCTGCCTCGAAGCGGGAATAGAATGTGTTTAGCTCGTCTGGGAGGGTGGAGTCGGTGGGGATTGGTCTTTGTAGTCTGTGATAGGGTCTGTAGTCCTTGCAGATGCGTAGAGTGTGTTGTCGAACTTCAATTCAAGTCTATTGTCTTTATGCGCCCCTAATGGTTTTGAAGGAGGTCGTACCTGCCTGCCTTGTAATCGTCGCGCGTCACTGGGTCACCAGGGTTCAGCTAGTATAGCATCGACAGCTAGTATAGCATAGACAGCTAGTATAGCAGACAGCTAGTATAACAGACAGCTAGTATAACAGACAGCTAGTATAACAGACAGCTAGTATAACAGACAGCTAGTATAACAGACAGCTAGTATAACAGCCTTTGGCTGAAATGTTGCTAGCGGTACAAGAAACCACCAAAAATGTTCATTCCTAATCCCGTTTTAGTAGCGTCTGCTTGGCGATTTGAGGAGTTGAGACAAGGGGGGGGGGGGGGGGGGGGGGGGAATACATTTAAAATAATAATATATATTAAAAATAAAATAAATATATAATATCGTTTTTTTAAATCGCTAGAAAAGTTAAGTTCTGTATTACAGTAAAGTCATGTTTCAATGTGTTTGTGTCCATATGACCCATTATGTTTGGGCCAAAACTCAAACTTCAAATAGAGAGTTGAAACTGCTTGTCAGCGAGGAAGAAGTGATCTCTCATCTTTGTTGTTGTGAGTGGCAGGGGAGGGGCTTGGTGTTATATAAAACAAATGGGAAGGCGCACACAGCCAACAGTCATTGCATACAGCACAGAAGAAGCAAAGGAATAGTCGCCCTCAAAACATGATATCGATATATCACCCAGCCTTACGTTGGATAGGATCAGCCCTAGTACATAAAAACACATTTCTTAATGAGGCCTGTCACTAACGATGTTCAGGAGTCCTGGGTGGATGAATCTTTGAACCTACTCCAATCAGTATTCTCAAAAACAGTCCTGCAGCATTAAGTCTGCCTCCTCTGTCCAGCGCCTAACAGTTCTGTGTGTTGGTGACTACCTCAAGTTGCTGCTTGTAGGCGGGGAGTAGGAACCGAGAGACGTGATCTGATTGGCCAAAGTGGGGGACGGGGGATGGCTTTTTTTTTTTTTTACACACATTTGTAGCCTTCAGAAAGTATTCAGACCCATTAACATTTATCCCACAATGTTGTATTACAGCGTGAATTTAAAGTGAATTAAATTAATTCCTAACCCAATTTACACACAATACACCATAATGACAGTGAACTTTCTATTTATATATATATATATATATATATATATATATATATATATATATATATATATATATATATATATATATATATATATATATATATATATATATATATATATATATATATATATATATATATATATAGAAAATTAAATACAGAAATCGAATTTACTTAATTATTCATACCTCTGAGTCAATACTTTGTAGAAGCACCTTTGGCAGCGGTTACAACTGTGAGTGTTTCTGGGTAAATCTAAAAGAGCTTTGCACACCTGGATTGGCCAACATTTGCCATCCAGAGTTCGTTCTGTTCGGTGACCTAAACTGGGAAATGCTTAACACCCCAGCAGTCCTACAATCTAAACTAGATGCCCTCAATCTCACACAAAATCATCAAGGAACCCACCAGGTACAACCCTAAATCCGTAAACATGGGCACCCACATAGACAGTATCCTGACCAACTTGCCCTCCAAATACACCTCCGCTGTTTTCAATCAGGATCTCAGCGATCACTACCTCATTGCCTGTATCCGCGGTCAAACGACCACCCCTCATCAATGTCAAACGCTCCATAAAACACTTCAGCGAATAGGTCTTTCTAGTCGACCTGGCCCGGGTATCCTGGAAGGATACTGACCTCATCCCATCAGTCGAGCATGCCTGGTCATTCCTTAAAAGTAATTTCCTCACCATCTTAGATAAGCATGCCCCGTTCAAAAAATGCAAAACCAAGAACATATATAGCCCTTGGTTCACTCCAGTGCTAACTGCCATCGACCAGCACAAAAACATCCTTTGGTGGACTGCAATAGCATCGAATAGTCCCCACGATATGCACCTGTTCAGGGAAGTCAGGAACCAATACACGCAGTCAAAGGCTAGCTTTTTCAAGCAGAAATTCACATCCTGTAGCTCTAACTCCAAAACGTTTTGGGACACTGTAAAGTCCATGGAGAACAAGAGCAACTCCTCCCAGCTGCCCACTGCACTGAGCCTTCCAGTTACTAGTCCAACACTCTAACCACTAGGCTACCCTGCCGCCCCTCCACTCTAACCACTAGGCTACCCTGCCGCCCCTCCACTCTAACCACTAGGCTACCCTGCCGCCCCTCCACTCTAACCACTAGGCTACCCTGCCGCCTAGGCTACCCTGCCGCCCCTACACTCTAACCACTAGGCTACCCTGCCGCCCCTCCACTCTAACCACTAGGCTACCCTGCCGCCCCTCCACTCTAACCACTAGGCTACCCTGCTGAATTTGCAGTAACTTTTTTCCCCCATTTAAAAATGTTGCTGCAAAAAACAAAAAAAATGAAAGTGGAAATGACTCGACCATTGATTGATGTTTCAGCTTTTCCCGCAGTGATAAGTTCAGTGTTCGACTAGTGACATGCAGTTACAAGCCTGCTAGAGTTAGCAGCTAGTTACCCTAGTTACCCTTACCAGAAGCAACAGTTCGATCCATGTGGAAAATCTGGTTGAATAGCAGTCAAGTGTCTGTAAAAAAATAAAAAAATAAAAATAAAATTCCCCAACATCCCTCTGAGATTGGAAGGTTTGCTCTGAGTTAAGTTTATTTAGGGAGAAAGTTAGAGGCATAAATATCATACAGCCAACAAATACCATTACAGTAACAGGGAATGTATATTTGTTGGCTGTATGATATTTATGCCTCTAACTTTCTCCCTAAATAAACTTAACTCAGAGCAAACCTTCCAATCTCAGAGGGATGTTACCCCCTCACCATTACAGTAACAGGGAATGTATGAGGGGGTAACATCCCTCTGAGATTGGAAGGTTTGCATTCCCTGTTACTGTAATGGTGAGGTGGTAACATGTCTCTGGCATATGATATTTGTGCGTTTAACTTTCCTCACTCAAGTATTCGTGATTCAGTCAGCATTATCTGTAAATCATGGTAGCAGCCACTTTAAATGAAGTGTTTAGAAATATATTATATTCTTATTTACAATTTTTAAAAAGCGACACAATATCAACTATTTATTTCTATCGGTGCAACAAAATGTTTTTACCTGAAATATAACCAAAACAAAAACAGAACATTTGTACTCACAAGCTTGACGTAGACATCGATTGGTATGAATGTGAAAAAATACTAAACTTTTTACTACACCTAAAAAAAAAAAAAATAGGGAGACATGCTGTAATTTTCTAAACAGCTCACCTGATATGAAAATACCCTCAAATTAAAAAGCTGACAATCTGCACTTAAACCTCAGTCACATTGTATCATTACAGTGCTGCAGTACAGAGTCACAACAACAACGTGGGTCAATGTCCCTGTCGGAGCTCTGTGGAGTTCTGTTCTGTGGAGTTCTGTTCTGTGGAGTTCTGTGGAGTTCTGTTCTGTGGAGTTCTGTGGAGTTCTGTTCTGTGGAGTTCTGTTCTGTGGAGTTCTGTGGAGTTCTGTTCTGTGGAGTTCTGTTCTTTCTGGTCTATTAATGTTCTGTTTTATGTCCTGTTTTATCCCCAGGAAGAGCACCCGCTGCTTTAGCTACATCTAAATGTGGACCCCAGGAAGAGCACCCGCTGCTTTAGCAACATCTAAATGTGGACCCCAGGAAGAGCACCCGCTGCTTTAGCAACATCTAAATGTGTACCCCAGGAAGAGCACCTGCTGCTTTAGCTACATCTAAATGTGGACCCCAGGAAGAGCACCTGCTGCTTTAGCAACATCTAAATGTGGACCCCAGGAAGAGCACCCGCTGCTTTAGCAACATCTAAATGTGGACCCCAGGAAGAGCACCCGCTGCTTTAGCTACATCTAAATGTGGACCCCAGGAAGAGCACCCGCTGCTTTAGCTACATCTAAATGTGGACCCCAGGAAGAGCACCCGCTGCTTTGGCAACATCTAAATGTGGACCCCAGGAAGAGCACCCGCTGCTTTAGCTACATCTAAATGTGGACCCCAGGAAGAGCACCCGCTGCTTTAGCTACATCTAAATGTGGACCCCAGGAAGAGCACCCGCTGCTTTAGCTACATCTAAATGTGGACCCCAGGAAGAGCACCCGCTGCTTTAGCTACATCTAAATGTGGATCCTAATCCCATGTCAAATAATACTTAGAGGTAGATTTAGCATTTAAAAATAAATAAATAAAAAGCAGACATTTCAGTTATACCTGATCTCTACCCAAAACAGCCAACTGCAAAGCAGCAGAAACTTTGAGTGTCACAGGCAGCATTTTGGTCATATATGAACCAGATATCATAACAGACCATTCCACAAAATGGTAGAGTAGAATTCTGTCGAGAAACATGCGCACTCAGAATTAGTCAAAAGTTGTTTGGTGCCAATTCCCTCGTAGTTAAAACCAAACTCAGTAAGACAACAAAATAGAAAATGTCCTTTTCTGGTGTAATATATCTGCAAAAATGGATAGATTAAATGCTTAAAATTTGTGATTTGTCTCATTTGAAAAGTTATTAAAATAAAGTTTTCTACACAAATTAAAATCACTGAAGATATGGTGTACCGTTGTCTCATTCATTTCCTTATGGACGATTTCACACCATTGGTCTCTGACAACAGAGGGAAGGGGGGGGGGGGGGGGGGGGGAGCCATTTTGTCCAGTGGTCAGCATGCTGACAGGTCAGAAAGAGCCACCATGCTCTGCCTGCTAATGCCATGAAGAATAGTCTTGGCTTTCCATCAATGAGCTCTAAGCTGCTGCTATAGGAAACGTGCTCTCAAAAAGAGACGCAGGAAAATGGCTCTGAAAAACATTTAAAACAGCACCCCACAACTAAAATGGTCATTAAAACGTTACCACCTAATAGGCCGAACTGTTTCCTCATAAATACTGTTGTGTGTTTATGGGTTAAATGGCACAATCCTCTTGGTACGACAACAGCCATCTAAGTTGTCGACTAAAGTTGATTTGGATAGAAATATTGGGTAGCCTACTACAGCTGTGTTCTAGTAAACCAAATCATTCTAAAGGACTCTAGATTAGCTGTGTTCTAGTAAACCAAATCATTCTAAAGGACTCTAGATTAGCTGTGTTCTAGTAAACCAAATCATTCTAAAGGACTCTAGATTAGCTGTGTTCTAGTAAACCAAATCATTCTAAAGGACTCTAGATTAGCTGTGTTCTAGTAAACCAAATCATTCTAAAGGACTCTAGATTAGCTGTGTTCTAGTAAACCAAATCATTCTAAAGGACTCTAGATTAGCTGTGTTCTAGTAAACCAAATCATTCTAAAGGACTCTAGATTAGCTGTGTTCTAGTAAACCAAATCATTCTAAAGGACTCTAGATTAGCTGTGTTCTAGTAAACCAAATCATTCTAAAGGACTCTAGATTAGCTGTGTTTTAGTAAACCAAATCATTCTAAAGGACTCTAGATTAGCTGTGTTTTAGTAAACCAAATCATTCTAAAGGACTCTAGATTAGCTGTGTTTTAGTAAACCAAATCATTCTAAAGGACTCTAGATTAGCTGTGTTCTAGTAAACCAAATCATTCTAAAGGACTCTAGATTAGCTGTGCTTTTGGTAGGTTTGTGTACGATAGGTGACAGCAAGATACAGGGTCTTGCAAAAGTATTCAAACCCCTTAGATTTGACATTGTGTTAAAAAGTGAGATTTAAAAACGTTCATTTTGTGTCAACAATCTACACAAAATACGCTAAAATGTCAAAGTGGAAGAAATTCTATAAAAAAAAAAATAAAAGATTAAAACAAATTAAATAAAACAAAGACAGTGCAGTCGAAAGTATTCCGACCATTTTCCACATTTTGTTACATTACAGCCTTATTCTACAATGTATTTAGTTCTCCCCTTGTCAACCTACACACAATACCTCAATGAAAAAAGCAAAAACAGGTTTATACATTTTTACAAATAAAAAAACTGAAATATTCAAACCCTTTAGTCAGTACTTTTGGCAGCGATTACAGCCCTGAGTCTTCTTGGGTACGACGCTACAAGCTTGGCACAGCTGTATTTGGGGAGTTTCTCCCATTCTTCTCTGCAGATCCTCCCAAGCTCTGTCAGGTTGGATGGGGAGCGTCGCTGCACAGCTATTTTCAGGTCTCTCCGGAGATGTTCGATTAGGTTCAAGTCTGGGCTCTAGCTGGGGCAACTCAAGAACATTCAGAGACTTTGTGCTTAGGGTCACTGTTCTTTTGGAAGGTGAACTGTCGCCCAGACCGAGGTCCTGAGCACTCTGGGGCAGGATTCCATCAAGGATCTCTCTGTACTTTGCTTCGTTCATCTATCCCTCGATCCGGACTAGTATCCCAGTTCCTGCCGCTGAAAAACATCCCACAGCATGCACCACCATGCTTCACCGTAGGGATGGTGACAGGTGTCCTACAGATGTGACGCTGCCACCACCATGCTTCACCGTAGGGATGGTGACAGGTGTCCTCCAGATGTGACGCTGCCACCACCATGCTTCACCGTAGGGATGGTGACAGGTGTCCTCCAGATGTGACGCTGCCACCACCATGCTTCACCGTAGGGATGGTGTCCTCCAGATGTGACACAAATGTGACACTCCACAAATGTCTTTTTAACAAACTATAGTTTTGGCAAGTCGGGATAGGACATCTACTGTATGCATGACAAGTCATTTTTCCAACAATTGTTTAAAGACAGATTACTTAACTTATAACTCACTGTATCATAATTCCTGTGGCTCAGAAGTTTACATACACTAACTTGGCTGTGCCTTTAAACAGCTTGGAAAATTCTAGAAGATTGTCATTAGAAGCTTCTGATAGGCTAATTGACTTCATTTGAGTCAATTGGAGGTGTACCTGTGGATGTATTTCAAGGCCTACCTTCAAACTCAGTGCCTCTTTGCTTGACATCATGGGAAAATCAAAAGAAATCAGCCAAGACCTCAGAAACAAAATTGGAGACCTTCACAAGTCTGATTCATCCTTGGGAGCAATTTCCAAAACGCCTAAAGGTACCACGTTCATCTGTACAAACAATAGTACGCAAGTATAAACACCATGGGACCACGCAGCGGTCATACCACTCAGGAAGGAGATGTGTTCTGTTTCCTAGAGATGAACGTACTTTGGTGCGAAAAGTGCAAATCAATCCCAGAACAACAGCAAAGGACCTTGTGAAGATGCTGGAGGAAACAAGTACAAAAGTATCTATATCCACAGTAAAACCAGTCCTATATCGACCTAACCTGAAAGGCCGCTCAGCAAGGAAGAAGCCACTGCACCAAATCCTCCATAAAAAAGCCTGACTACGGTTTGCAACTGCACATGGGACAAAGATCGTACTTTTTGGAGAAATGTCCTCTGGTCTGATTAAACAAAAATATAACTGTTTGGCCATAATGACCATCGTTATGTTTGGAGGAAAAAGGGGGAGACTTGCGAGCCAAAGGACACCATCAAAACCGTGAAGCACGGGGGTGGGGGTGCTTATCTGCAGGAGGGACTGGTGCACGTCACAAAATAGATGGCTTCATGAGGATGGAAAATGATGTGGATATATTGAAGCAACATCTCAAGACATCAGTCAGGAAGTTAAAGCTTGGTCGCAAATGGGTCTTCCAAATGGACAATGACCCCAAGCATACTTCCAAAATTGTGGCAAAATGGCTTAAGGACAAAGTCAAGGTATTGGAGTGGCCATCACAAAGCCATAACCTCACACCTATAGAACATTTGTAGGCAGAACTGAAAAAGCATGTGCGAGCAAGGAGGCCTACAAACCTGACTTGGTTACACCAGCTCTGTCAGGAGGAATGGGCCAAAATTCACCCAACTTATTCTGGGAAATTTGTGGAAAGCTACCCGAAACGTTTGACCCAAGTTAAACAATTTAAAGGCAATGCTACCAAACATTAATTGAGTGTATGTAAACTTCTGACCCACTGGGAATGTGATGAAAGAAAAAAGCTGATATAAATCATTCACTCTACTATTATTCTGACATTTCACATTCTTAAAATAAAGTGGTTTATAGGATTAAATGTCAAGAATTGTGAAAAAACAGAGTTTAAATGTATTTGGCTAAGGTGTATGTAAACTTCCGACTTCAATTGTAGGTTACAGTCTAGCAAATAACACTTAAACTTTCAACATCAACTGTATATGCAGAAGATAGTCTTATACTCAGCTGGCCCCTCCCCGGATTTTGTGTTAAATGCTCTACAAAGCTTTCTTAGTGTCCAACAAGCTCTCTCTTTGGTAAGAAGAATGCCCCTCTCCCCACAGGTGTGATTCCTACCTCTGAGGGTTTAGAGCTTGAGGTGGTCACCTCATACAAGTACTTGGGAGTATGGCTAGACGGTACACTGTCCTTCTCTCAGCACTTATCAAAGAAGCAGGCTAAAGTTAAATCTAGATTTGGTTTCCTCTATCGTAGTCGCTCCTCTTTCACCCCAGCTGCCAAACTAACCCTGATTCAGATGACCATCCTACCCATGCTAGATGACATAATTTATAGCTCGGCAGGTAAGGGTGCTCTGGAACGGCTAGATGTTCTTCACTATTCGGCCATCAGATTTGCCACCAATGCTCCTTATAGGACACATCACTGCACTCTATACTCCTCTGTAAACTGGTCATCTCTGTATACCCGTCGCAAGACCCACTGGTTGATGCTTATTTATAAAACCCTCTTAGGCCTCACTCCCCCCATCTGAGATACCTACTGCAGCTCTCATCCTCCACATACAACACCCGTTCTGCCAGTCACATTCTGTTAAAGGTCCCCAAAGCACACATCCCTGGGTCACTCTTCTTTTCAGTTCGCCGCAGCTAGCGACTAGAACGAGCTGCAACAAACACTCAAACTGGACAGTTTTATCTCAGTCTCTTCATTCAAAGACTCAATCATGGACACTGACAGTTGTGGCTGCTTTGCGTATTGTAGTCTCTACCTTCTTGCCCTTCGTGCTGTTGTCTGTACCATGTTATGTTGCCACCATGCTGTGTTGCCACCATGCTGTGTTGCCACCATGCTGTGTTGCCACCATGCTGTGTTGCCATCTTAGGTCTCTTTTTATATAGTGTTGTCTGTCTTGTCGTGATGCGTGTTTTATATAGTCATTTTTTATCCCAGTACTCCCCGCAGGAGGTCTTTTGGTAGGCCGTCATTGTAAATAAGAATTTGTTCTTAACCGACTTGCCTAGTTAAATAAAGGTTAAATAAAATTTAAAAAAATATTTTTCCAGCTGCATTTAGTTTCAGGACTGGGTTTTATTTTAATGTTACCGCCTACCAGCCATTGTTTATTAAATCCGAAACCGCTGCGAAGTTGAAGGCTCTGCTGTATCTACAGAAGTCAGGTCGTTTATACTGAGCAGAGCTGTTGAGTGTTTATACTGGAACTGACGCCCCCACCTACCATCAACCAATCATGTCAATGTGGAGCTAACAGAGCAGAGCTGCACCGTCACACAATGTGGGGTATGGAGATCAATTAGGCCTGTGCATGCTCCGCTCACCCCCTCCAGATGAAGCCCCTGACCATATTTTTTGGATCAAGCATAAACTGGCAGATTTGGCAATTTATGGAAGATGACAAAACTTGAGATAAATATAGATGGCAAATTCAAAAGATACGCCAGTGGTTTCCATCGGTGACGACGTTTTACCAAAAAGAGACTTAACAAATCCAGCTCCAGAACCTAATCTTGTGAATGCCATGTAGTCATTTTTTTTTTTAACAGCAACAGATAACATTATAGCCTCCCTACTGTTATTTTTCACTTTTTATTATTTCTTTACTTATGTTGTTCACCTAATAATAACTTTTTTTAAACTTAAAAACCACTATTGGTTAATAAGCATTTCACTATAAAGGTCTACTACACCTGTTGTGTTCGGCGCACGTGACAAATAAACTTTCATTTGATTAGCTAGTTAGCTAAGTTAGATATAATAAGATAGCTAATTTGCTAATGTTACCATGCTAGCTACACTGACAGCTGTCAGTGCCCCATTTGTTGATGTTTATTCCTAGCCACCGTGCTTCTACATCTGCATTGCTTACTGTTTGGGGTTTTAGGCTGGGTTTCTGTACAGCACTGTGACATCCGCTGATGTATAAATAAATAAATAAATAATTTTAAAAAATTTAAACATTTTTAAAAAGGGCTTTATAAAATTTGATTGATTGATTATTAACTCCATGCGTAATTTCCCACAACCAATTATTGAATATGTATAAGTAACCTTCAAATTAAATCGGAGGTGGAACCAAAACGTGCATTTCCCAACGAGGACAGGATATTACGGCAAAGTGGAGGCCGCAACTTCCTCTGGGGAATCCTTTAAAGGTCCGGGATCCTTGGGACTTGTGCCCTCCCCCCCATTGAAGTGTATATATTTTTTTATTGGTTAGGTTAGGGTTAAAGGTAGTGAAGGTCCCTAGGATCCCTGATAGCACCGACCGTCCTTTAAAATTGGGTTCCCGCAGTGATGGATCGCATATTTCCAATTCCAAGGAGTCATATCCTACCTGTACTGTGCAGCACCACCGTGGGTAAATCCAAAGTAGTTGCCGGTAGCCATTTTGGCATCTTCACCAAGCCGGCTGGGCACTGCAGAAAGGGGACAAAGATACATCGAGGGTGAACGGTGGGTTAGGTAGCTAGCTACTGTTTGAAGCAAGACCCCCGCATACAGTACACTGCAGAGGCGTTAAAACAGGCAGAAAGAGCACTTCAAGGACACACCGATAAACCCACCCCTAGCTTTCCTCGTAAATGTTATAAATTATTAATTGTTAAGTCTTGTTACCTAATTTAATCGTTTTTATTAACGTTAACTCACCATAGGTGAAGGAGACCACTGGACATATAGGAATCATTGGGTTCGTATTTTCTGACGAACTCTTGTCTTGTAACCCTGCGTATTTATATGAGAAGGTCGGACCAGGAAATGGACCAGGCGCACATGCGCACTGCATGTAGACATACATGGGAATTGTAGTTCTATTAGGCCTCTAATTATTTTTATTTTTTTTCCGATTTCGACGGACTTGGCCAAACCATAATATCAAATTATCAGGGGTGGAAAAAGTACCCAGTTGTCATACTTTAATAGAGAATGACTCAAGTAAAAGTGAAAGTCACCCAGTAAAATATTACTTGAGTAAAAGTAAAACAGTATTTGATATTACGTACTGTATATTTTCGCTACACCGGCAATAACATCTGCGAAACATGTGGATGTGACAAATAACATTTGATTTGATTTTTCAGTATCGAAAGTAAATTGAATTTCTAACATATTAAGTATCAAAGGTAAAAGCATGAATCATTTCAAATTCCTTATATTAAGCGAGACGGTACCAATTTTTTTAATGAATGGATAACCAGACGCACACTCCAACACTCAGACATAATTTACAAACGAAGCATTTGTGTTTAGTGAGTCTAGTCTGCCAGATCAGAGGCAGATGCATTTTGGGATGTTCTCTTGATTAGTGTGTTTATTGGACCATGTTCCTGTCCTGCTCAGCATTCAAAATGTAACTAGTACTTTTGGGTGTCAGGGAAATGTATGTTGTAAAAAGTACTTTATTTTCTTTAGGAATGTAGTGAAGTAAAAGTTGTCAAAAAATATAAATAGTAAAGTAAACTCCTTAAGTGGTTCTTTCAAGTATTTTTACTTAAGTACTTTACACCACTGCAAATAAATAGATTATTTATATGAAATGTGTCTATGCATTGTGTTGAACTATTATAAGGAAATTAACAACATCATTTGGTTATATTTTTCTCTTACAAAACTATTACAGCAAATTCAGGGGGTAGCCCCATTGGGGCTCGTACCACAGGAGGTTGGCAGGCACCTTAATTGTGGAGGACGGGCTGGTGATAATGGCTGGAGTGGATCCAGTGGAATCAGTGGAACGCTATCAAATACATCAAACACATGGTTTCCCTGGTTTCCAGGTGTTTGATGCCATTCTATTAGCTCCGTTCCAGACATTATTAAGAGCCGTCCTCCTTCCCTCAATAGCCTCCACTGACTCGTCCCAGGTCCAGCAACTGTCAAGCCAACACCTTAATTAACCGCTACGCCAAGAATTCCAGAATGAGGTCGCTACAATATTCAATTTAGCAGACACTCGTATGACTGGTGGTTCGGAGCTATGAATGATGACGATGATGAGTATCCCTTGCCTGCAGTGCTGAAGACTGTCTTTAGCTCAGTGGGCAACAGTCATGTGAATAGCAGGAGACTCAGGTTTTGAAGCCCAAGTTGGTCACAATGGTGACATGACTGTGATCTGTCTCTACAGGGTGGAGGTCAAATGGGGGTGAAGTGTAGCAGTACTGTAGTTCTGAGCTACACTTCTGTGAGGAACCATGACAGAGATTTTAAAGACTTGCATTAGCTCCCCCTCACCAAAGCTAATGCTTTCCCACCTAACAAAATGTTATTCGATGTTATTTCGGTCGAAAGTAAAAGTTGAAAATATGTATTTTTCAGGTAGTTGAAAAGACAACTATACAAAGACTTCCTTCCGTCTACGTTCAGTTCGACTTAATTTCGGTGTACTTGCAGCCTTTACACGTGAATGCAGCGTCAAAAATTGGTCTATGAACAATTCTATAATAATAATAGATCACTCCAGTATTTGCACACAGCATTTATATACAACATTCAAGTGCTAATTGTCTTTATTCCACTACTGAAGAAGCATGACTCGATTCATCATTGGCTAAGGTGTACATCATTTGTGGAGGGGGTGAAAAATGAGTTTTAATGACACCAACCTAAGTGTATGTAAACTTCCGACTTCAACTGTAAATTGATCACATTCCCTGTGTATGATCATATATGTTGATACATTGAATGATAATATTGTGAAACTATGCTATATATAATCTTTTTTTACGTGTTTCAGGAAGTGATGTCACTGAGTACTGCCCCTATGTGTAGGACCTTCCACCCCCACCTGGGATATGGATGCCCGAGGAAGACTTAAGGGTCTAAATGTTACATAAATATAATCTAAGAGCGTGAGCAGATGTTAGCAGATGTTAATGCGAGTGTAGCGAAATGCTTGTGCTTCTACTTCCGACCGTGCAGTAACATCTAACGAGTAATCGAACAATTTCACAACAACTACCCTATACACACAAGTGTAAAGGAGTGAATAAGAATATGTACATTGGGCGGCATGGTTAGAGAGTTGGACTAGTAACCGGAAGGTTGCAAGTTCAAACCCCCCGAGCTGACAAGGTAAAAATCTGTCATTCTGCCCCTGAACAGGCAGTTAACCCACTGTTCCTAGGCCGTCATTGAAAATAAGAATTTGTTCTTAACTGACTTGCCGAGTTAAATAAAGGTTAAATAAATAAATATGTGGATGAGAACGCGAGGCAGCCAGCTCTGTCAGCGCCGGTTTGTGTTCTTTTCTGTTTTCTATGAGTTTGTCTACAACTACAACTAAACACCTGCGGGAAAGTACCTGAATGTGCATATGTTCTTCAGCTTTCGTAATGAACATTGGATGCCAACCGCCGTTGAACCCCATCGATGTTCGATCGGGTTCAAGTCCGGGCTCTGGCCGGGCTCTCTCATTCAGACTTGTCCCCAGGTAACTCCTGCGTTGTCTTGGATGTGTGTTTAGGGTTGTTCTCCTGTAGGAAGGTGAACCTTTTGGCACAGTCTGAGTTCCCTAGCGCTCTGAAGCAAGTTTTCATCAAAGATCTCTCTGTACTTTGCTCCATTCATCTTTGCCTTGGTCCTGACTAGTCTCCCATTTCCTGTCGTTGAAAACATCAAATCAAATCAAATGTTATTGGTCACATACACATATTTATGAGATGTTATTGGTCCATACACAGTGCAAACCAGATGGGATGGTGTATCACTTCAGAATTATTTTATCTAACTAGGTAAGTCAGTAAAGAACAAATTCTTATTTACAATGACAGCCTAGGAACAGTGGGTTAACTGCCTTGTTCAGGGGCAGAACGACAGATTTGAACCTTGTCAGCTCGGGGAATCAATCTAGCAACCTTTAGGTTATTGGCCCAACGCCCTAACCACTAGGCTACCTGCCACCCCATATGCTCTGTGGTAGCCATGCTGGTTAAGTGTGCCTTGAATTCTAAATAAATCATGTCACCAGCAAAGCACCCCCACACCATCACACCTACTCCTCCATGCTTCACGGTGGGAACCATATGTTGAGCAATATGTTTGGAACATCGAATCGCAATACAATATGGAATCGTAAGAATCACAATATACACTGACTGTACAAAACATGAAGAACACTTGCTTTTCCCATAACTGTAGACTGGCTGGGGGAATCCAGGGGAACGCTATGATCCCTTATTGATGTCACCTGTTAAATCCACTTCAGTCAGTGTAGATGAAGGGGAGGAGACGGGTTGAAGAAGGATTTTTAAGCCTTGAGGCAATTGAGACATGGATTGTGTATGTGTGCCGTTCAGAGGGTGAATGGGCAAGACAAAATATTTTTTTATATATATTTTTATTTTACACCCTTTCTTCTGACCAAATTGTTGTTGTATCCAATTGCTGGTAGTTACTGTCTTGTCTCATTTCTACAGCTCCCACACGGACTCGGGAGAGGCGAAGGTCGAGAGCCATGCGTAGTGCGCGATGAGACAAGGATATCCCTGCCGGCCAAACCCTCCCTAACCCGGACGACGCTAGGCCAATTGTGCGCCGCTGCGCAGCCGCCGCTTTCAGCCGGCTGCGACAGAGCCTGGGCTCGAACCGGGCAAGATAAAGTATTTAAGTGCCTTTGAATAGAGTACGGTAATAGGTGCCAGAAGCACCGATTTGTGTCAAGAACTGCAACGCTGCTTGGTTTCTCACGTTCACGTGTGTATCAAGAATTGTCCACCAACAAAAGGACATCCAGCTGACTTGACACAACTGTGGGAAGTATTGAAGTCAACGTGGGCCAGCATCCCTGTGGAACGCTTTAGACACCTTGTAGAGTCAACATGGGGCCAGCATCCCTGTGGAACGCTGTAGACACCTTGTAGAGTCAACATGGGGCCAGCATCCCTGTGGAACGCTTTAGACACCTTGTTGAGGTCCATGCCCTGACGAATTGAGGCTGTTCTGAGGGGAAAAGCGGGGGCAACTCAATATTAGGAAGGTGTTCCTAATGTTTTGTACACTCAGTGTGTATCGTATCGGCACCTAAGTTTCATGATAATATCATATTGTGAGGTCTCTGGGCCTCCCCGGGCCTCCCCGGGCGGCCCCGGGCCTCCCCATCCCTGTAATACATAAAATGAGACTCCACGGTCTTCAGGAGTTTTAGAAAAAAAAGTTTGTTTGATCTGAACGATCTAGTTTTAAAACCTCTCATATTGTCAAGAAATAACATGTCACATCTTTAGCTAAAGTCTTGTGACTAGACAGATCCATTTTTTTTGCAATCAGAGAACAGTGCGCTGACTTTCTGTGTTCAGCCAAGCAGCTAGCTAGCCATTTTTCTGCACATAGCTGGCCTAGCTTGCTGCACATAGCTAGTCTAGCTTGCTGCACATAGCTAGTCTAGCTTGCTGCACCTAGCTAGGCTAGTTTGTTGCTCACAGCTAGCCTAGCTTGCGGCACATAACTAGGCTAGCTTGATGCTTACAGCTAGCCTAGCTTGCTGCACATACAGTGCCTTGCGAAAGTATTCGGCCCCCTTGAACTTTGCGACCTTTTGCCACATTTCAGGCTTCAAACATAAAGATATAAAACTGTATTTTTTTGTGAAGAATCAACAACAAGTGGGACACAATCATGAAGTGGAACGACATTTATTGGATATTTCAAACTTTTTTAACAAATCAAAAACTGAAAAATTGGGCGTGCAAAATTATTCAGCCCCTTTACTTTCAGTGCAGCAAACTCTCTCCAGAAGTTCAGTGAGGATCTCTGAATGATCCAATGTTGACCTAAATGACTAATGATGATAAATACAATCCACCTGTGTGTAATCAAGTCTCCGTATAAATGCACCTGCACTGTGATAGTCTCAGAGGTCCGTTAAAAGCGCAGAGAGCATCATGAAGAACAAGGAACACACCAGGCAGGTCCGAGATACTGTTGTGAAGAAGTTTAAAGCCGGATTTGGATACAAAAAGATTTCCCAAGCTTTAAACATCCCAAGGAGCACTATGCAAGCGATAATTTTGAAATGGAAGGAGTATCAGACCACTGCAAATCTACCAAGACCTGGCCGTCTCTCTAAACTTTCAGCTCATACAAGGAGAAGACTGATCAGAGATGCAGCCAAGAGGCCCATGATCACTCTGGATGAACTGCAGAGATCTACAGCTGAGGTGGGAGACTCTGTCCATAGGACAACAATCAGTCGTATATTGCACAAATCTGGCCTTTATGGAAGAGTGGCAAGAAGAAAGCCATTTCTTAAAGATATCCATAAAAAGTGTTGTTTAAAGTTTGCCACAAGCCACCTGGGAGACACACCAAACATGTGGAAGAAGGTGCTCTGGTCAGATGAAACCAAAATTGAACTTTTTGGCAACAATGTAAAACGTTATGTTTGGCGTAAAAGCAACACAGCTCATCACCCTGAACACACCATACCCACTGTCAAACATGGTGGTGGCAGCATCATGGTTTGGGCCTGCTTTTCTTCAGCAGGGACAGGGAAGATGGTTAAAATTGATGGGAAGATGGATGGAGCCAAATACAGAACCATTCTGGAAGAAAACCTGATGGAGAGACCTAAAACCTAAAAAAGACCTAAAACTGGGACGGAGATTTGTCTTCCAACAAGACAATGATCCAAAACATAAAGCAAAATCTACAATGGAATGGTTCAAAAATAAACAAATCCAGGTGTTAGAATGGCCAAGTCAAAGTCCAGACCTGAATCCAATCGAGAATCTGTGGAAAGGACTGAAAACTGCTGTTCACAAATGCTCTCCATCCAACCTCACTGAGCTCGAGCTGTTTTGCAAGGAGGAATGGGAAAAAATGTCAGTCTCTCGATGTGCAAAACTGATAGAGACATACCCCAAGCGACTTACAGCTGTAATCGCAGCAAAAGGTGGCGCTACAAAGTATTAACTTAAGGGGGCTGAATAATTTTGCACGCCCAATTTTTCAGTTTTTGATTTGTTAAAAAAGTTTGAAATATCCAATAAATGTTGTTCCACTTCATGATTGTGTCCCACTTGTTGTTGATTCTTCACAAAAAAATACAGTTTTATATCTTTATGTTTGAAGCCTGAAATGTGGCAAAAGGTCGCAAAGTTCAAGGGGGCCGAATACTTTCGCAAGGCACTGTAGCTAGCCTAGCTTGCTGATATTTATCTGATAAGTCAGTGTACCCTGTTCCTGGTGCATGCATTTCATGACACCTGTTTGTGTGTGTGACTGAATCCTAAATCATCCCCTTTCCCTTGGCCCTCCATTTGAGCGTTCACGCACACCTCCGCCATTTGTCCCAAAGCTGACGGAGTAAACATTATTACACTTTTTACACCTACCAAGAGAGTCAAATATTGAGAACGTTTTACATCTACCAAAATATTCAAATACTGAGAATGTTTAAAACCTACCAAGAGTCAAATATTGAGAACATTTTACACCTACCAAAATATTAAAATACTGAGAATATTTAAAACCTACCAAGAGTCAAATATTGAGAACGTTTTACATCTACCAAGAGAGTCAAATATTGAGAACGTTTTACACCTACCAAGAGAGTCAAATATTGAGAACGTTTTACACCTACCAAGAGAGTCAAATTTTGAGAACATTTTACACCTACCAAGAGAGTCAAATATTGAGAACGTTTTACACCTACCAAGAGTCAAATATTGAGAACGTTTTACATCTACCAAGAGAGTCAAATATTGAGAAGGTTTTACACCTACCAAGAGAGTCAAATATTGAGAATGTTTACACCTACCAAGAGAGTCAAATATTGAGAATGTTTTACACCTACCAAGAGTCAAATATTGAGAACGTTTTACACCTACCAAGAGAGTCAAATACTGAGAATGTTTAAAACCTACCAAGAGAGTCAAATATTGAGAACGTTTTACACCTACCAAAAGAGTCAAATATTGAGAACGTTTTACACCTACCAAGAGTCAAATATTGAGAACATTTTACACCTACCAAAATATTCAAATACTGAGAATGTTTAAAACCTACCAAGAGTCAAATATTGAGAACGTTTTACATCTACCAAGAGAGTCAAATATTGAGAACGTTTTACACCTACCAAGAGAGTCAAATACTGAGAACGTTTTACACCTACCAAGAGAGTCAAATATTGAGAACGTTTTACATCTACCAAGATAGTCAAATATTGAGAACGTTTACACCTACCAAGAGTCAAATATTGAGAACGTTTTACATCTACCAAGAGAGTCAAATATTGAGAACGTTTTGCATCTACCAAGAGAGTCAAATATTGAGAACGTTTTACACCTACCTAGAGTCAAATATTGAGAACGTTTTACATCTACCAAGAGAGTCAAATATTGAGAATGTTTTACATCTACCAAGAGAGTCAAATATTGAGAACGTTTTACACCTACCAAGAGTCAAATATTGAGAACGTTTTACATCTACCAAGAGAGTCAAATATTGAGAACGTTTTACATCTACCAAGAGTCAAATATTGAGAAGGTTTTACACCTACCAAGAGAGTCAAATATTGAGAACGTTTTACACCTACCAAGAGAGTCAAATATTGAGAACGTTTTACATCTACCAAGAGTCAAATATTGAGAAGGTTTTACACCTACCAAGAGAGTCAAATATTGAGAACGTTTTACATCTACCAAGAGAGTCAAATATTGAGAACGTTTACACCTACCAAGAGTCAAATATTGAGAACGTTTTACATCTACCAAGAGAGTCAAATATTGAGAACGTTTTGCATCTACCAAGAGAGTCAAATATTGAGAACGTTTTACACCTACCAAGAGTCAAATATTGAGAACGTTTTACATCTACCAAGAGAGTCAAATATTGAGAACGTTTTACACCTACCAAGAGAGTCAAATATTGAGAACGTTTTACACCTACCAAGAGTCAAATATTGAGAACGTTTTACATCTACCAAGAGAGTCAAATATTGAGAACGTTTTACATCTACCAAGAGTCAAATATTAAGAACGTACCAAATCAGCAGATGGCGCCAGCTGCTCATCTTTGCTTTCTGTTTACTTGAATACAGTTTTCTTCAATTGGGACCAGATTACCACTTAAATATGCAGATGTATAGACTACGGAGTGGACCTCTCATCGTAATATTTGTGGAACACCGTGCACTCTACAGGTACACTGCATTAGAAGACGCTAGGCTGAGAGGTCTCTGCTTACTGTCTTGTATACATGTAGGCCTTCATTGTCATTCTCCTGTGTAGCTCAGTTGGCACAAGTGTGGCGGTGGTAACACCGAAGTCGTAGGTTCAATTCCCGCAGGGATCACATGCTAAAAATGTATGCAGTCCCTGTCCTGTAAGTTGCTTTGGATATAAGTGTCTGCTCAATGGCATATATTGTTAAATGTTATCATCAATAATCATTATTGTTAAAAGGATTTTGAAAACAGTAATTTGCTGAAGAGTTAGTTGCCCCTGTTTGAGGATAGAACTGATCAAGCACTGCTGCCCACAATACTGATGTAGCAGCACTGAGCCAGGATCCCATCCACTCACAGTGAGCTAGGATCCCATTCACTCACACTGAGCCAGGATCCCATTCACTCACACTGAGCCAGGATCCCATTCACTCACACTGAGCCAGGATCCCATTCACTCACACTGAGCCAGGATCCCATTCACTCACACTGAGCCAGGATCCCATTCACTCACACTGAGCCAGGATCCCATTCACTCACACTGAGCCAGGATCCCATCCACTCACACTGAGCCAGGATCCCATTCACTCACTGTGAACCAAGGATCCCATCCACTCACACTGAGCCAGGATCCCATTCACTCACTGTGAACCAGGATCCCATTCACTCACACTGAGCCAGGATCCCATTCACTCACACTGAGCCAGGATCCCATTCACTCACTGTGAACCAGGATCCCATCCACTCACACTGAGCCAGGATCCCATTCACTCACACTGAGCCAGGATCCCATTCACTCGCACTGAGCCAGGATCCCATCCACGCACACTGAGCCAGGATCCCATTCACTCACACGGAGCCAGGATCCCATCCACTCACTGTGAACCAGGATCCCATTCACTCACCGTGAACCAGGATCCCATTCACTCACTGTGAACCAGGATCCCATCCACTCACACTGAGCCAGGATCCCATTCACTCACACTGAGCCAGGATCCCATTCACTCACTGTGAACCAGGATCCCATTCACTCACACTGAGCCAGGATCCCATTCACTCACTGTGAACCTGGATCCCATTCACTCACTGTGAACCAGGATCCCATTCACTCACTGTGGACCAGGATCCCATTCACTCACACTGAGCCAGGATCCCATTCACTCACTGTGAACCAGGATCCCATTCACTCACACGGAGCCAGGATCCCATTCACTCACTGTGAACCAGGATCCCATTCACTCACTGTGAACCAGGATCCCATTCACTCACTGTGAACCAGGATCCCATTCACTCACACTGAACCAGGATCCCATCTACTCACTGTGAACCAGGATCCCATTCACTCAAACTGAACCAGGATCCCATTCACTCACACTGAGCCAGGATCCCATCTACTCACTGTGAACCAGGATCCCATTCACTCACACTGAACCAGGATCCCATTCACTCACACTGAACCAGGATCCCATTCACTCACACTGAGCCAGGATCCCATTCACTCACTGTGAACCAGGATCCCATTCACTCACTGTGAACCAGGATCCCATTCACTCACACTGAACCAGGATCCCATTCACTCACACTGAGCCAGGATCCCATTCACTCACTGTGAACCAGGATCCCATTCACTCACTGTGAACCAGGATCCCATTCACTCACTGTGAACCAGGATCCCATTCACTCACTGTGAACCAGGATCCCATTCACTCACACTGAACCAGGATCCCATTCACTCACACTGAGCCAGGATCCCATTCACTCACTGTGAACCAGGATCCCATTCACTCACTGTGAACCAGGATCCCATTCACTCACTGTGAACCAGGATCCCATTCACTCACTGTGAACCAGGATCCCATTCACTCACTGTGAACCAGGATCCCATTCACTCACACTGAACCAGGATCCCATCTACTCACTGTGAACCAGGATCCCATTCACTCACACTGAACCAGGATCCCTTTCACTCACACTGAGCCAGGATCCCATCTACTCACTGTGAACCAGGATCCCATTCACTCACACTGAACCAGGATCCCATTCACTCACACTTAACCAGGATCCCATTCACTCACACTGAGCCAGGATCCCATTCACTCACTGTGAACCAGGATCCCATTCACTCACTGTGAACCAGGATCCCATTCACTCACTGTGAACCAGGATCCCATTCACTCACTGTGAACCAGGATCCCATTCACTCACACTGAACCAGGATCCCATTCACTCACTGTGAACCTGGATCCCTTTCACTCACTGTGAACCTGGATCCCACCCATTAACAGGGGGCTATTGGGCATTTCGAAAAGTGCTACGAATTCAGGTTTGAGTCTGAAAGATCTCTTGGCAAAGCAGTTTTCGTCATAATGACCTGGTGTTGATTGTTTCACAAAACTTGATAACAAATGGAATTCAAACACGCTGCATGCTTCAGAAGCCATCATGCTAATAATAGCACATAGTACAGTAAAGAATTGTTTGTTTCCAGTGGTAGCATGTGGCTAATAAACAGAGAATCGTTTGTTTCCAGTGATAGCATGTGGCTAATAAATAAATAATTGTTTGTTTCCAGTGGTAGCATGTGGCTAATAAATAAAGAATCATTTGTTTCCATTGGTAGCATGTGGCTAATAAATAGAGAATAATTTGTTTCCAGTGGTAGCATGTTTCTAATAAATAAAGAATCGTTTGTTTCCAGTGGTAGCATGTTTCTAATAAATAAAGAATTGTTTGTTTCCAGTGGTAGCATGTTTCTAATAAATAGAGAATCGTTTGTTTCCAGTGGTAGCATGTGACTAATAAATAGAGAATCGTTTGTTTCCGGTGGTAGCATGTGGCTAATAAATAGAGAATCGTTTGTTTCCAGTGGTAGCATGTGGCTAATAAATAGAGAATCGTTTGTTTCCGGTGGTAGCATGTGGCTTATAAATAGAGAATCGTTTGTTTCCAGTGGTAGCATGTGGCTAATAAATAGAGAATCGTTTGTTTCCAGTGGTAGCATGTGGCTAATAAACAGAGAATTGTTTGTTTCCAGTGGTAGCATGTGGCTAATAAATAGAGAATTGTTTGTTTCCAGTGGTAGCATGTGGCTAATAAATAGAGAATCGTTTGTTGAATCATTACCCTGTGTTAAACAGGAGTGGGCGATCAAATGGATAGGAGATGTTTTCTGTTACACACGCAAATCCATCTTTAAATCCATCTGGTTTGGAGGGACCGGCCGATCCTGCAACCAGCACTTGGGACCTAGATGAGTCCCGCCAGGAATGGTTGTCTTTCAGGAAATGCAATATTTCACACACTAAAGATATTCTCGGATGGTTCTATGGTGGATTGAAGCATGTGAAGAATATCCTGTCAAAAATCTAGGAGGAGAGACGGGAGGGAGAGAGAAAGAGAGAGAGAGAAAGAGAGAGTGAGTGAGAGAGAGAGAGAGGGTGTGTGCTCCAATAACGTGGGGCACTAATGAATCTGAAGCTATGAAAGTCCCCCGACCGACATC